>NW_014333129.1:0-4249 GCF_000341935.2 Cephus cinctus | reverse complement strand
TGTTACGATAAATGTTCAAAATTATGACCTTCAAATGACCTCCAACCCAGAAATATGGAATTAATACTAATTCGACGTGTTAGAGATTTGGCTTTATTTCTGTTACGATAAATGTTCAAAATTACTCCTTTGCACTGCGATACATTTGTGAAACCGTGTAGTAACAGAATTGACTACTCTGTAGGTAATTTCTAAAGAAATCGATGCACAAGCCCTGGTGATTCTTTCTTTCATGTTCTCTGCAGTGGTTGGTCGTTTATGATAGACTTCGTCCTTCAGTTTTCCCCACAGATAGAAATCGAGGGGAGTGAGATCTGGTGATCGAATTATCCAGAGTACAAATTATCCAGAGTAATTCCTAGGTACTTAATTTCAAACACCCGTTCGATTACAGATCCATCTCTGCACTTTAACGTTACATCATTTCCCAAGTATTGTTTTTGATGTCTTATAATCATAAATTTTGTCTTTGTTACATTCATTTTCAGTTTATTTCTATTAAAATATTCCTCTAAAATAAACATTCGCTCATTTAATTCTTTTTCTAAATCCTGGGAGCTTTTACCATGTACAAATAATACCATATCATCCGCATAGAGTCTAATTTCATATTTTTCATGTTGCTGACCTTCTAAAATATTTTTTTTTTTTTTTTTTAATAAAAATTGTTCCTTGAAAATCCATTACAAAGTCTTCTCTTCACGTATTGAGTAGAATTGCAGAATCTTTAACAAAGTGTTGTGAAAATGCATGCTCAAGGGATTATCAATGAGACATTCGTTTACTTTATCGCAATAGGGTTTGATATCCCAGTTTGCACCAGATTTGTGTCTCCTATAACTAAAGATCAACATGAAAACCTTCCTCAGCTGAGCGAAATATCCCTCGTCCCGTGCGTTTCCAATTGCTGCCATCAGCACTCCTTCTGTGAATCGTTCTACGAACCATTTTTTGTTCTCTTCCAAGAACCCTTTTACAAGTTCCTTCATGTCAGTATCTGCTCTCACATTTGGGTTCTCTGTTGTCATAACCCCGAGCAGGTTGGCTGGCACAAACATGGCATTTTGGTTGAAAGTCACAAAAGCGCTGTCTTCCTTCATTATAGCATTTCTTCTTGCAGCTACTATGAAGTTGTTGTTGTACCACAGTGAGTGTTTGCCTATTACACCCAAGAGGTATCTGTTTTCCTGGTTATTAAGGAGGATTTCAACACTTATGATGTTTGTTCTATCTGTTGGGCTCCTTGCGTGTTGTGGACCTCTCACCATTATCCCAGAGACCGCTCTAGTCTGTTTCTCACCATTTAGTGATCTGAGAGTTGAGTATATGGGCATAATGGCTACGTCGCTATGGGTAGTTTTTCCTGATTGCTTTATTCTAAGATAAGCACCTCCAAGGCGGGAATATAGATTGGTGAGCTTGGAGGAGAATGTTGCTGCTCTGTAATTCCCTATTTCTTCAATTAAGGTCTTTGTGGATTCTAACCCTGTTTGATATTGGATGCCCATTACAAGGTTCATCAGATAATAGATGAACAAATGGTTTCTCTTGGTATCCATGGTGACTGTTCATTTTTCTTATTATCTCGTCAAAATACTCATCGTATTTTCTTTTCTCCATTTCTTTAGGTTCTGGTTCTTTGGTAGAACTGTCTGATTCGTCATGTATTCTCATTTTCTTTCCTATGCCCAACCACTTGTTTAATAGCGTGTCACACTGGTCTGATCTTTTGGTCCTGAGAGAAAAGACATTGTTGTCACTGGCCTTCCATGCCTCAATAATTAGATTGATTAGATTTTCATCTCCGTTTTCATTATGATCTTGTTTGTAGAATTTCATTTTTTCAGACTCTATAAAAGACAATATGTAAGTGACCATTTCGTGATCAGATCCAGCTTCTTCTATTATATTGTGAGTCCACCCCTCAGGCAGTATTTTCGCTTTCCATTCAACAGTTTTTACTCTATCCTCTTCTTCTAAAGTATCTAGATGCTTCAATATCTCTGTTGCTGCGACACCGAATGGTCTCTTTTCTCCACCTGTTATGAAACTTGATATTTGTCCGTTTTTTCCTGTTGGCCACCAATCTTTCACCCATGTATCTCTAAGAGTGTTGAATCTGTTGTCTGGAAACACATACTTGGCGAGGTCCTTCTGCTCTTGGATTTCACTGTCCATGATCTCTATGTTTCTCATTATTTCATATCTCTGCACCAAGTACATTTTGACCTTCTCTTCTCCGTTCAATCCCCCAGGGTGGTCATACCATTTGCACTCTCCATCCCTTGGGTTAACGATGCAAAGTGCAGAGTTATTGCTCATCCCAATTCTCTTTTCTAGATATCTTTCAAGAGAACCTTTGGGATCCAAAGATACTTTTACTTCTATGAATTTCCTTAGGTGTGTTTCAATTATGTCCCAGAAACTAGTTGGGCTTGCAATTCCCCATTGCTTGGAATATTCGTTCTGTATTAGCTCTGGTGTTGGCATCCCTTCTATCAAAATGAATCAAATGAATCCGCCAGCCACAGGTTCGGTGTATTCTTCTGTGTCAAGCCCTATTCTAGTTCTCTTCTTTCCTGTTGTTTCCGAGTCTTCTTCGTCTCTTTTCCTCTTCAATTGGGTGAGCTGTTCTATAATCTCCTCATATGGTTTTTCTTCTAAATTGCATAGATATACACAAACTAGATCATGTCTTAGAGACAGTTCTCTTTTTCTGTTTGATTCATCTCTCCAATGTGGTCCCGTGACTACAAAGTTGTTTATGAACTCAACAGGATATACTGCATAGTTGTACATAAGATCATAGTATTTGTCAGCCATGGTAAAGATTATAGGGTCTGTTGATACAGTGTGTGCGTTAGCTATGAAGCTCATCACCCTTATCTTGTTATCATGTTCTTGGGGAACTTGAGGCTTCTTAGCACTTTGTATTTCAATTGTTGGACATCTACAACAATCCTCCTTGGGGCCTCTACATCATGTTCCCTTTGATCACGTGATGTTCCAGGTTGTACTTCAACTTCCATATCTCTCTCGTCTCTTCCAGCCATCGTGATTGATTGATTGATTGATTGATTGATTGATTGATTGATTGATTGATTGATTGATTGATTGATTGATTGATTGATGTTTATTAGCTTTCTCAGCTATTTGTTGTACATATTTTACATGCATGTGTGATACACTTAATTAACCGTACTTATAATATATTCTTTTAACATTGTCTTGAATGTTATCAGTTTTTCACAACTTTTGACCTCTGTTGGTAGCGCGTTATACATTTTCACTCCTTCATAGAACATGCTTTTTTGGGCACTTCTAGTTCTCCTGAATTCTATTGCGATATTTTCCGCTTGTCCTGTAACCCTATCAGTTTTAGATGTGACAATAATGAACTTATTCGCTACTTCTTTGCATCAGATTCTTTACGCCCTTGTAAATATATATACACACATTACAGTGCCTAGTTCTCCTGAATTCTATTGCGATATTTTCCGCTTGTCGTGTAACCCTATCAGTTTTAGATGTCACAATAATGAACTTATTCGCTACTTCTTTCGGCATCAGATTCTTTACGCCCTTGTAAATATATATACACACATTAAAGTATAGTCTCTGTCTCACGCTCATAAACTGAACCGCTTGTAACATAACTTCTATCTTTGTATACCTGCTGCACTGCAATATGACACGCATCGCTCTGTTTTGCGCTATCTGCAGTTTATTGAGTTCTATCTCGCCCATACATACTAACAGTGTACATTCAAAATGTGGTGCAATTATTGCCTTATGTACGACGCATCTGGTGTACGCTGATATATATTGACCTATCCGATTAAAAAAACTCGTCTTTTTACCTATCTTTTTCAACATATATTCACAGTGGTCTTTAAATCGCAGCTTATCATCGATCATCACTCCTAGGTATTTCATTTCTTCAACTCGTTCGATTTCAGTTCCATCCATACATTTCAGTACGATGTTCCCTCTTAATTCTTTTCTTACACTCCTTACACTCCTTACAATCATGCATTTAGTTTTATCCACATTCATTTTCAGCTGGTTCCTATTCATCCATCCTTCTACTATACATAGTGCCTCGTTCATCTTTCTTTCCACCTCTGCGCTACTTTCTCCAGTTACGTATATTATTGTATCATCAGCAAACAACTTTATTGCACAATCTTCCGGACATATGTCGACAGTAGTTATAAGCCACTTCTGGCCGTCACAACAAACCCCCACC
>NW_014333128.1:176541-213481 GCF_000341935.2 Cephus cinctus | reverse complement strand
AGACAAGCACAATAGAAAGTGAGAGGGAACAGAGTGAAATGAGAAATTAAAAAGGAAGATAGAAATAAAAAAGTCAAAAAGTAGAAAAGTAAAGAATAAATTTATAAAAGTAGAGAAGAAATGAGGAAAGAGATAAATCAGAAAGTAAAGAATGAAATATAAAGAAATAAAGAAGTGAGAATAAGGTAATAAGAAAGAAATGAATATAGAAATGAAGAAGTAGAAAAGTAAGGAATAGAGTTATAAAAGTAGAGAAGAAATGAGAAAAAAGAGATAAATAAGAAAGTAAAGAATGAAATATAGAGAAATAAGGAAGTAAAGAAGAAATAAATATAGAAATAGAGGAAAGTTGGAAATTGATAAGAGAGGTAATTCCAAGAGACCAGTATAGGAGACCGGCTCGAGGAAGAATGAACGCCGCGCTCCGAGTCCGGGCACTGCCTCGAGCGCTCCCCCCACCATCCGCCTGTTCCCACTCTCCGCGTCCTCCGCGACGAATTTGCGCGCATACAATTTTGGGCAACTTCCAATACTTCTGAATATGCTTTGCCAGAATTTCCGATTTCTAAGTGTTAATATTTTACTTTATTGAATTAATTCATTATTTTAATGTTCAAAACACCTAATTTATTAATATTTCGATTTGATTGTAATTTATTTTCGATACTGTACAATTTCAATTCAACTTTTATCTACTCCGTAGATTTTGCGAGATTTTGATCTAGCTTTAATTTTATGTCTTGAATAAATTTTGAAAGTAAGCCAAGATCCAATATTTTGAAAAATGGAGGTGTTACACGGGTGTGAACTTGGAACTGTACTTTCTTAAAAATGTCTTAAGAATGTTTCAACAATAGGCTTTTTCAATAGTTCTTGAGAAGGTCTATATTTCCCGGTCTCGTTTTAAGGATTGCTTTGGGAATCAGCGGCGAGTAGCGGAGAACCTCTGCCCGCCAAGCTACGCGTTCGTGTTCACGTTTAGCTCGGCTACGACGAGATTCGCATTGTCGGCAGAGGCGATGATCACAAAATCTTACTTCCAGACTCGCCGCTACGATTTAGCGTCATGAGTTTGATATTTTCTATAACCGTAGGGTTTTGCATCTCCCTATTCCTTCTCTGAATTGTAGCCACCCGTAGCCATCCTACATATGCTCTGCTCCGAAGCGAAGCGCTAGAGTTGTGTAAGGCCTCGAATGAATCTATCCCCACCAGCGCGCAAGTCTTTACATTATGTCCGACGATATCCGAGCTAAGCGACGGACGTCTGATTATCTGAGAAGTAACGATTAAAATGACTTTCCATTAGCCAGAATACATTTATGTAATGGAAAACGAAATTGCAATTATCGTTTCCTCTTACTAAACGAGAAGGCATGGGCGACTGGGCGCTCCTGCCTTTAGACGCTTGATCCTTCCTGATCCTGGATTTATGCCGGCTGTTACTTTCTCCTATGTGAACTGACAATTCGAGAGTTCTTATTAACGATTGACAATGCTAGTTTCAATGGTGTAGAAATTCCAAGAGGAAAGTATGCGTCAGCGTGGGAGTCTCATGAAATCTCAAGTGGGTGTGTGGCACAGTTGACTGTCAGCTGTCAGATTCATTCCAGTATTCCAGTGTGTGGCAGGATCATATTTAGGAGGTGAGAAAGATGTTATGAGACATACCGTGTTTCTTCCTTTGGGAGGATAGTGTAACCTAGATAGAAAAAATTTATTAGTATAGCTTTATTTACAGGTTCCCCATTGTTGCTGAGATATAATCCTTTATGTGTCACTGGAGAGAATCTGTGTATTCTTTATGTTGAAGTGGATTTTAAATCATTTACCAATGATCTAGATGGTGGACACCAAAAATTAAAGAAAAAAAGAATCATTTATGATTATTCCCTTTTAAATGAGTGGAACTTAAATTTAAACAACTTGGAAAAATGCATTTTTCCATTCCTGATACACAAGAATTCATCGAAACTACTGGCAATGCATATCTGGTAAGTCACTTGGTGTTGGATATTGTGATTTGGCTGAGTAATTACTTATTTGAATTCTACAGGGATATAATGTACATATCAATGGGCTGTATCATTGTACTGTTCGATATAAGCAGCTACACAATTTACATAAACAATTGATGAAGGATTTGGATGTACCTTTACCACCATTTCCTCCAAAAAAATTGTTTCCTCTTACAATAACTCAACAGGAAGAGAGGAGATTTTCATTAGAGAAATATATTCAAACGATTGGACAAAACTCGTCCATTAATAACTGTGAATTATTAAATGGTTTTTTGCTCAATGCGCAACTAGAGACTGCTGGTGAATCAACTGAAAATCAAAGCTTAGATGTGTACCTCATGAATGACTGTAAAATCATACTGAGTGTCTCAGCTGGTGAAAATTCTGGTCAAGTTTTAAGGGTATGTTTATCGATCATGCGAAATATTCATTAAATAGTAAGAACAGTATAAGTATCCTCATGTTTGTTTTTTTTACAGAAACTTTGTCGACATATCAAACTACCAGATCAATATGTTTCTTACTTCTCACTGTTTATCATGTGCCATGAGGACGATGGTACCGTTAACAGTAAGAAATTATAAATAATATATTCCACTTACCTTTTACATGTAATAAAAGAAATACAATCTTTTACAGTTGTACGCAAATTACAAGACTTTGAATCTCCTATAATAACACAAAAGAACTTGCATGCCACAGGAATGAGAGTGGTTCTAGGAAAAAGTTACTGGGATCCTGGGTACGATTTAGAATTGATGAATGATCCTGTAGCAATAAATTTACTGCAAATGCAGGCGGCTGCTGAAATTAATAGAGGCTGGATACCAATATCAAGTGAAATGCGTGATCGTCTGAACCATTTACAAGACAATGGCGACAAAGCACAGGTACAATTGACTCAAAAATTGTTAGCCATACTGCTTTTCTATTATTAATTTTATAAAATTCTTTTACAGTATTTGGATATTGCACAGTCACTTAAATATTATGGGTACGTTCAATTCGCACCATGCTACTGCGATTATCCCCAGCCAGGTTGCCGCGTTTTGGTGGCCATGGGAAAGCATGAATTGAATTTACGAATTTTAGAAACAAATGACAAAGAGTCTGAGACTACTTTCAAGATTACCCGTATGCACTGCTGGCGCATCACAACTTTGCACAATGTGAGAATACCAAGATATTTTTTAAAATGAAATACTTCGTTTGGAGCCGTGATAGTTAAATCTAAATCTACAGGGTGCAGATAAGATAGAAGATAATAGTGATTGCAGTTTGGAATTGTCTTTCGAATACCTCATGGCCAGAAATCAATTGCAATGGATCACTATAACTTCGGAGCAAGCCATCCTAATGTCAGTTTGCCTACAAGCAATGATCGATGAGTTGTTAATAAAGAATGTAGGAGGAAGTAAAAGCCAGGTATTGATATCTTTTCAAATGAACATATCTAAAAGTTGATTCTAAGATAAACTGATTTGTACTTTAATAACTCTACACAGGAGGTGTCTGGAAAAACATGGACTTACATCATGAGAGACGGTGTCAGTACAATTGTCATGGGATCTTCCTCTATGGACAACTTGAGTGCGATACAGGATGTATGGAATTCAGTAACAATCTTTAAAATCAGATGCAATGAGTAAGACATTAAATGTTTCCAGGATGAGGATATCAATAGTTCCGGCAAGCCAGAGCCAATAATGAGAAAGTTAACGGAAAGGCTGTCATCCATCACGACGAAAAAATCGGCAGACGTTAAGAGGACTGTTGTCAAGATAGACAGGAAAAAGACTAATTGTGATACTATGGAGAACAATGCCTTTCATATGATAGGTGACGATGACCTTTAAAGTAGGTTATCAGATTCTCTAGACCCTTTTTTATTTCTAAGGGAAAAGTACTTCAAGCACAAATTAATTTCTCAACAGCACAGTACATCGTCAAAGATACCAGAACATATCAGAATTTCAGGGAAACCTATCGATCCAAAAATGATCTAATTCTAGAAACCTCGAAGACCAATATTCTTACTGGTATCTCAATGATTCTTCTAAACATTCAAAATTATTGCAAAAATATTCACTAATCATTTCTAATCAAAGCTATAAAGCCTGCCACATAACTTTAACATTCCAAAAACGATATCCCATATACTCGTTTCACTTCATAATCCTATTGCAATTTAATTCTATGTAATCTGTGCCAAAAGTACTCAACTTCACCTCGACCAGAAAGTCAAGCTACCCGTCCAAGAAAAATTCACTGCACATTGCGTCCTACTGAGAACAAGTCTCCGTTCGTTTGGCCAATGGCGACGCGATCCAACACAAAAAGCACAAAGTAATCAGCAAGATTAGAACTAGAAGATAAAGAAGCAAGTCGCCATTAGCTATTATTATTATTATAGGATATAGCGTTACAGTCATATTCCGTACGAAAGTTCACAGCATCATTTGAAGATCTTTTAGAAAGCGAATTAGACATATCAATTTTTTTTATTTATTCACTTGGACCTTACGATCCAAATGACACTTCAATGATGCTGCGTACACTGTACTATCTATGATTATTTGGTGCACGCACAGTGGAAATATAAGAACAAGAGCGTGCAATTTGTATATTTTACCATATAATATTGTACGAAAACAAGGGACAAGTTTAACTTTTAAATATTATCCTCATCGGATGATGGGATTGACTAAGAAAAAATACTCTCAATTAAAATTGTTATTGTTACAATGATTCCACAAGGAAATACTTTAACAATTAACAACAAAGAAATACTCATTAAGCAGCTTAAGCATTTCTTAAATATATTATTCGGTGCTAATGAATGAACTTGGTTGGCCATAAAAATAATTCCAAGTGTCAAAATAATTATGAAGGAAAAAATGTTAATTGCCAACTTCGCACTAAGCCGTTAAACTTAAACGGATTAAGGTATAAGTTTATTATTATTAAAAATAATGTAAGAGGTACGTTAATTAGTAAAGATCACAAGGAAGATGGCTTCATCAAAACAAATATTTTTATAATAAAGTAAGAAGAAGAAGAAGAATGATTGTATGAACGTACGTAAGATACAAAGCCAGGTTTTATTAGTGAAAAAATAAAAATCGTATCTCCACTAAGTCACTCCTATGAAATACATATCCCAGCTTTCTAAGAAAGGCTTATCATTACTCGTAATAATGTTAGTTGGGCGATGTCAACTGTAAAGGTAAATGCACACGTTCGCAACATTTTATTTCCGGCCGGTTTAAAACCGGACATTTTTTGTTCTTGTTACCATCCAACTTTTAATCTCGTACAAAATTCAAAGAGTTTAATTAATTAAATGACTATAACCCTCCTCTCCCCGCGATCCTGATAATTTAAATTTCGCGCCATAGGACGACCATCTTCATCCTCTGAGAATCGTTACACCGCATGTCCAGCGTGACATTTAAATGTAAAGAGACGCTGGAGGTCGATAAATTTGTTTTTACATTAAAAAGAAAAAATAACAGAGAGAAACAAAAGCAAACACTCGTATGTCTGCTTTATGGCTCGCGACGTAGATTAATAGTAAAATGGCGTTGCGCAATTATAACGAACATACCAACACGAAAGATTTACATAACTAGGGGTTGGTGGCTCTGCGAATACGCTAATAAAATACGAAAGGTTGATCTTTTTATCTCTTTCCTTAACTAGAGAAAAATATTGACAAGTAAAAAATAATAAAAAAGAAAAAGGAAACTGGCACGTACAATAAGAGCGTATACAGTGCGTTTCTATTTCAGTCGATTAATCAGAGTGAATGAAAGTAGTAGAGGTTCCATCACAGTTGAATAATTAAAAGAATGCTTTGTTCTTTATTTAACGATAGACGAGAGTGAGAGAGATGGAAATAAAACATTTCCAAGACTCTCACTTTGTTTCTAAGGGCAACGATAAAAAGCCACATTATAATTTATAACGTTCTCAAATAAAACGTTAACGCGCTTTACCCCGTCCTCTGTTAATTATTTCTGTGTGTCCTTAATATGTTATTTCTTCTCTATTTTCATTATCTCTTTTTCGTTTCCCTTCTCAATTGCAGTTAGAGCTCTCGCACGAGCCCTAAATTGTCTCAATAATAAATAATTTCAATTCAGATCTCATTGGTATGGCCAGCACGGGCGCATAACTTCTATATCAAAAATATGTCGTTATCATTATTTTTCTGTACGATTATTTTCCTAAATGAACGTAAGAGTAAGGTCAGTTCTGGCTATAGGAATTAAGTATAATAATTCTATTGTATTTGCTACGTATAAAATAGCCAAACGTCAACAAAGAATTACTTCGGATGCCCCATCCTAAACGAGCGACATTGCCTACCTTACGAATAGGTTATTAGTACAGTAAGTAATTCATGTTCATTTTCTTTTTTCAATAATCATGCTAAATAACTATTGCTTATGAGTCTTGTAATGTGACGCGTCATTGAAAGCGGGCAAGAAATACTTGTACAAATGTATAACGGTTTAAGTGACGGTACATCGAAAGAAAAATATCAATGCCAAATACGAAAAAAAGAATACAATGATCGTTGCGAGCTGAGATGTGAATTAGAAAAAGAAAAAAGAAAATAAGAGTAACGAGAATATCTCGTAAAGAAGGCTTATTCGCAGTGCTCGCAAGAAAATGTATAAAAATAATTTTCGTTAATTGCCCATACGTCGGTGCACTGTGTAATAATAATAGGCAAATGGTAATTGGAGAAAGTTTCGAGCGCGTTATAACGGGAAGACTAGTTTCAGCTGATGTCTGAAATCATTATCTCGCATTGTCATCGTTTACTATATTCTGCCAATCGTAGCGCCTAATATAATAATTGGGCGGCTACCTTTTGCCAAAAAAAAAAGAACTCACGACGTTTGTATATATAATACTTGTAGCGCGTCCGTTTTAATTAGTGCGAACGAATAATTAATGTCGGTAGTCGTTACAATTTAATTCGAGCTAACGCTAAAAAAACCTCATTAGCGGACTTGCGTATTATAAATCTATGTATGGCAGTAAGATTAGGAAGCGAATCGAGGAAAGAGAAAATAATAAGAGAGAAAAGGGAGAACGCGGTTCCGTACAGCTCTAGACGAGTGAAATTATCCTTGACGGAGATCTACCTTGCGATTGCGTATAATTACGTAAGATATTTTTTAACTATAGTTCAACTAAATAAATCTAATCCAGGTGATTGAAACGTCCATTTCGGATACAGGCTCGAGAATGTCTGGACGTCAACGTCACTGCGGAATTAGATTTTAAATATCCTTTTTTTTTATCCTCCCCACTTGGTAAATTTTGTCCTTGGAGGGGTGATTCTTGAGATTGCTCTTACGAGAAAGTCTATCGTGTTGCAAGTTCCTCGTGCTTGATTTTATTCAGGTCAGCGTCGCGCAGTGACGTGGACACTCCATCCCCTAACGAGCTGCTGACGAAAAAAGTGTCGACTGGTTACTAGGTCCTTTTTGTGATTAATTTGTAAATAGTAATTTGGAAAAATATATTCGTGTAAAAACCTGGCTCTCGTTCCTCTCCGTGTTTCCAATGCAATCGTCGAATTGCGATCTCTTATATTTTTTTTTGTTAAACCTCTAAGCGTTTCTACGTTCCGTTATATATATCTAGAAGAATAGTATTTAATAATAACTACGTTAACGTAATTAATAAAGAATAAAGAAAAAAAAATAGGAAAATTTAAGTATAGTAGAATTCACTTCGCTACAATTGTGTAAAATAATTTACATTGGTGACGTAAGGCTATTGGCTAGTATTCGCTAAATTCCCTAATTCCGCAAAGAGAGGGTACCATTGATTCAGATTGGGTAAGGAAAGTCAGAGGAAGAAAGAGAAGTTTGATATCGATTGCCAAAATGGCGAGTAAGAAAACAAGCGTTTCTACTTACAGAGATGAAATTACGTAGAACTGTCGGTGCAGTATTTATTGCGATCAATGTTAACCACCCTTTGACGTAACTAGGTATTAGATCGTAGAATAAAATCTATTCATTTATACAACTGTACACCCTTTTATCTATCACACTCGTATTTTTTTGTTTTTTTCGTTTTCATGTAAAAAAAAAATACCAAACCGTTAGAAGTTCTGCTGGCGCTTACGCTTGGTATCCATGGCATCGAGAATTGGCTGTCTCTTCGTTTGATACCTTCTCCTGAGTTCGTCTATTTCACGTTCCATTTCTGCATCCAGACTGGCCATGCGTTGCTGCAGTTCCTCGTACGAGAGGAACTTCAGCTGGAGGACATGGTTGTTTATCTAATATTTAATGTTTGTCATGATGCCTATCGTGGCGTTAGAAATATTACTTGAAAGCCCAATCTCTAAGAGTCCGTTATACTCGGCTTATACAAATATTTAGCTGATTACGTTGAGAATCGTTGGCAAAGATATTACGAATATAAAAATTGTATTGAAAGAAAGAAATGGTTACTTACAAAATCAAAATCGCGTTCCGTGAAGGCATTTTGAAACTTGGATATGTTGTTGTGCGGTTGTTCCTGTACCGGCTGTGAGATCTGATTGAGTTGTAGTTGTAGATGGCTCTGAAACCTTTGAGATTCTGTTGGACTCTGGATTTCTAATTTGTTCTCGGCTTCCGGATTGAGTCCACTCAAAATCTGTCCATTTCCCTGAAGCAAAATGCGCTTCGTTAAAGTAACTTCAATTTATTGTAAATAATTATTTAATACTGGAGGACCGTACCTTTCCGATTTCGGTTGCTTCCTTCTTGTCGAAGTGATCCAAGAACAATGGTCGATATTTTTTCCCAGATTCTACCGATCCAGTGTTGTGCCCTGAAAGTCAATGTACAGGTTATTTCACACAGTTCCAGAATGAACGATGGTACAGAATTTGTATTCATTTACTTTTCATTGTCGCTTCGGTATCGGTATCACTGTTTATAACCATAGTACCAAGATCCAACATGGCTGAAACAAGAGTTCCGGTATCCGGAAGGTCATGACTAGGAACCAGAGTACCAGTGTCTTCCGGTAGAGGTTTCATGGTTCCACTGCAATCCTCTTCGTCCTGGCAGAAGGAAGATATAAGATTTTGATGGAAGATCATTGCACGAATATTAAATTTACTGGAAATATTAATAATAAATCTTACTGAATCATCAGCATGATTTTGTCCCTTGATTGCCACGTTATTGATTACGTGCGCCCGGTGGGCACTTTGCTTCTCACGAATCTCATGTGCTTCGGCAATCATTTGACTGAGAATACTTGGTTGCTTGGCATTACCTGTGATGACGTATATTATGAAATACATGAACAATTTTAGGGGAAGAATATGAGAGAATAAATAAATGAGAATCCGTGACGTCTTGACATAATAAAGAGTTTTTCTAACCACCTATGAACTCATGACTCAAGAGCTCAGTTGCTGTCGCTCGTTCTTCCGGATTTTTAACAAGGCATCCGCTGACAAAGTCAATGAATTCTGGACTCCATTGATCAGGTTCCCTAAAGCTAGGTGGTGGTTTAGTGGGTATCATGAAAATAGCTCTCATAGGATGGATATCGCCGTATGGAGGTTTTCCTTCTGCCATTTCCAAGGCAGTTATACCCAGTGACCAAATATCTGCGACACAATCGTATCCAATTTCTTGGATAACTTCCGGTGCCATCCAGAATGGGGTACCGATTACAGTATTGCGCTTGGCCATGGTATCCTGGAAGGCATTTATTTATAAAGTTTTTATGTAATGACAACGTAATTCTAATACTCACTGTTAATTGTCCTGCTACTCCAAAGTCTGCCAACTTAGCATGACCTTCGTTATTGAGCAATATATTGCCAGCCTTAATATCCCTGTGAATTTTTCGTCTGAGATGGAGATATTCTAGGCCTTTAAGGGTGTCACTTAGGATCGTAGCTATTTCATCTTCCTGCAGTGTCTTTTTTCTTAACCTCATAATGTCACTCACGGATCCAGCCCCACAGTATTCCATCACGATCTAAAAAAGAATTAATATTTATCAATAATGGGAGGATAACGATTGAACTCTGAAATACATACCCATAAATCAGTATTTTTGAAATAGCTTCCGTAATACTTGACAACGTATGGAGAATCGCACTGCTGCATAATCGAGATTTCCTTGATGATTTCTTGCAAATCAGTGTCCACAGGTACCTGCTTAATAGCGAGTACCTGTCCACTCTCCTTATGTAATGCCTTGTACACGGATCCATAGGATCTATTATGTGAAATAAAAATACAAAAAATATCACTCTCAGAATGATTACCTATACACAACCCAGGAAACTTACCCTTCGCCAAGTTTGCATATAATATCAAATACTTCTTCAGGTTGTCTTGTCAAGCTCTCCTCAGACAACTTCTTTAATTCACTGAAAAAAGTAAAGAATGGCAAACACATAAAATAGAACCAAGGAAAGTTTCCTCGCTTCCTAATACATAAAAATAACGATTTTATTTCAAGAATGAACCAATGGCAAAGATTTTCATGCAATGTTTGACATAATCATTACAGACTCAAATATTGACATTAAAGTAAAAGTCCTCTTTGCATAATCCATAAGATAGTAAATGATTAAAAAATCCTACATTAAATATGCCAGGATACAGTTTAAAATGGCAGACGATGGCCATGTACGAAAAAAATAAAGGATTTAACACTCAAAGTAACTCTTGGCAAGAGAACCAATGCAGGTTAACAAAGAAATGAAGGTATATCTTTGAACGTGTCGATTTTCTAAAGACAAATACCTAAAATGACACGAAGAATATCATAGGTTTCACGTAATAAAAATATAAGACGGGTAAACAGAACTCAGTCCCCAGTACAAATTTGGAAACGTCGATTGAAAACAATTAATTAAATACCTCTTAGAAGACATCTTCGTTTTTATGTCAGCGTGATGTCGCTTGAACAAAACCCCATTCAGTATATACACGTGCAACTAAACGCGGACAACATAGACTTTATCCTGTTTATCAAAACATAGTCAATTCAAATAATTGATATTACATTTTCGACGATAAATTAATTTAACCACAACTGAAATATCGAAAGCATCGACCATCGTTCTCTCTAGATAGCCGAGTCCATTGCGCGTTCCCGAACCGACTAAAATGGCATCCTCTCCGGAGAGTACTACTTTAAGGCAAGTTTCCAAAGAGCATCCCACCAGTCCCACAAAAATACACAAGTACCTCAGCAATGCAAAACCATAAAAAATACCTTCCCTACTTCCAGCAGCATTCCCAAGCCATACAGGATCTATAAGACGTTCTGATCCAAGGACTCGTTCCAAGTACATCCTAAAGTAAGGATCTGTTTGAGTACCTGGAATCTAGACAAGGATACATAACCTTTCTCCTATCTCAAGGTAAGATCCACCAATGGCTCTCTATACTCTGTTAACTGATCGTCCTTTCTAAATACAGCTTAACAAATCCCCTTCTACGTCCCTACCGGGATCCCTGTCGTTGCCAAGAAAGAGCAACAGGCCAACACGCCTCGCCTTGGCTCGGCTCGGCGCTCCGGCGACGTGCGTAGGGTAGCGACTCGCGGCAGAACGACTAGTAGCTGTCTGTCTGGAGTGGCTGGTTGGTGCTTGTCTGCCTACGTAGTACGACAACTCGTGTTCCTTGGTGCGCGTTCAGTGTCGTCCTCCCAAAGCGTCCTGAAGGGGCGTATCGGTGGGACCTGTGTATACCTAGTGCTAGCCCTGTTGCTCGAGTGTCGAGTTCTACTAAGGTGCTTTAATGTCCGGCGCTATTCCGTCCGTCTGGCCGAGCCAGGAGCGATCGTGATTATTACGGAACGGGCGGCCACCGCTGACGCTGACGAGCATTCAGAGAGAGAGAGAGAGAGAGAGAGAAAGAGGTAGCAGAGCACAGTGCCTTTTCAGAAGTGCTATAATAGTTAAGAATCCGAAAAGTGCCTTTACGTAGAACGAAGCTGGGAGATAGAATAGGAGGAAGAAGAAGAAATAAAAAGAAAATATAGCTAGTATCTCCTATACGGAGAGACTTAAAGAAGGTATACTGGATGCTCTTGGATAGTACAAAAATACTAAGCCAGGAAGTACATGGTTCTAGCAACTCTAGAGAGTATGCTACGAGAGTTCGATTAACGGAGGGAGAGTACTTGGTTAAGGCTTATTGTACCGTTGCGTCGCTGTCGCATGTTTGTAATCAGCGAATTGGAGTAGGAAGGTATAAATGTATAACTAGGAGAATTAGGTAAAGTTGCAAGCGCGAGGTTATAGAAGTCACGGTGGGAAAGATCCGCGAAGGGTCTTAGAAGCGGCAGTGGCGGCAGCAACAGCAGTATTGTCCTACTGCTTGTTTTGTTGTCTCACACCGAGAGGAGGAGAAGACAGTGCTGGAGGTAGCAGAGGAGGTTTCCTCGTTGTCGTCGGCGGTGGTGGTGGCGGTGGCGGTGGCGGTGGTGGTGTCAGCAGCGTTGAATGTGGAGAAAGAAGAGGAAGACGAAGAGAAGGTAAAGGAATTGAAGAAGAGGAGGTCGCGAACGCTCGCTTACTAAGCTAGTAAGGGAGAAGAGAAGAATTAGTGGTGTGGAAGTGTATAGTGAAGTTGAGTGTGCACGAGTCAGCAGCGAGAGAGTCAACCGGAGGTGTGAGTGAGTAGGAGAGGGAGAGAGAGGGTCGAGTGGCCGAAGGAGAAGAAAGAAGAAGAAAAAGAAGCAAGGAGAGACAGCATCTTGGCTACATGTATACTTATACGTGAGGAGGAGCATCTAGGTATAGCCGAGTACGAGAAAGATTCTATCCTAAGAGAGCCAGATACACTGCCTCCTCGGCAGAAAGACGGATCCAAAATGGCGTTGAACCAGGACGGCGTCGAACAATTGTCCAAGAGTAATCTGGTCGTTAGAATTGATCAGAACTCTGAATCGGATCTACAGGCCCTTTTCGACAGCGTCCTGAAGCCGGACTCGAAGCGGCCACTTCAGGTACCACTGCGTATGCGCAATCTGCCAGACTCATTTTTCAATCCCCCGTCGACGGGCAGCAAGAGTCCCTCGATTTCGCATTCGCGGGAGAATTCCGCGGACTCGGCCTTCGGTACGGCCGCTGTAGTTGCGGTTGGTGGCAGTGCAGCTGGCACTGCTGCACCGGGAGGCTCGGCCGGTGCAACTGGTACTGCGGGAGGTGCTTCAGGGGCGGCAGCAGTCGCGGGTGCTGCTGGGGCCGCTGGTCTCACCGTAGCTCATCCTAGGGCGCACAGCAGCCCAGCATCCCTTCAGCAAACGTACGCATCGGCACAACAGGCACCGCAGCACGCTCCACAACCTCATGCTAGGCATCATCATCATCAGAAACAGCGCAGCTACGACGTCATCAGCACCGTTGACGATTTGGGTCCGCTACCTCATGGGTGGGAACAGGCACGCACTCCAGAGGGTCAGATATACTTCCTCAAGTGAGTCTATACTTATTCGACTCTTATCCTGGACCACCCTAGGTCTTTCTTTATCTTCCTCCATTATCCTTTTCTTATCTCCTACCTTCTACGGTATATTGGACTCGTAATCTGGCTCCGTCCCTGATCTTCCTGCAGGCTAAAATCCCCACCACAAGATGCTCCCATGGCGATCCACCACCTGCACCACCCAGGATTCCCACGTGTCACCTGTCGTGGGAAACTTCCTTAGCGCGTCGATGCGTCCATTCGCACACTTTTGGAGCATCTTACAAGATTCCTCATTTCTATTTTACATGGCGCCAGTCAGAGCTACCTTACACGGGATTCTCAATGCGGTACTTCGCGATCCGGGCACACCCTTTTATCATTGAGGAATTCCTAGTTACTTGAAGTGGCAAGGAACGACGTACTCCTATGTAGCAATCAGGGACGAGTCCTTTCTCCTCGTAGCCGCGTTCCACAATCCTTCTCTTAAGGGTATAGAGTGTCTCCGCGTAACATGTATTTCGTTACAACACCATTTTATTTCGCTTGATTGAACTCTCGACGTCTCCATGCCGGATACACGAGCGGTTCCTTTCTTCTGAGAGAGCCATGCGTCACCTGTTGCGCGAAATCCTTGGGAAGGCCGTTTCCCACGAGAGAGAAATTCATTCATCTTTCAACGAGTCACTAATCCGTAGTACTATCGGCTCAAGATCTTCTCTCAAAGATACGCCTCAAAGACAGCCAAGTGAGAGAAAGGGAAGAAAGAAAAAAGAAAAATCTAAAGCTTAGCAAGAACTGCTACTATACCCAGAGCAAAAGTACCTGCAAAGATCAAGCCAGAACTTCGCCGGGTCCTGGAATACCCTACCCAAGCATCCTCAAGGATTTTCACCTGCGTCGAAAACCGGAACGGATGCTCCTGGACAAAGGACGATTTGGAGGGAGAGGAAAAAAAAAATTAAGAGAAAAAAAACCAGGCACACAGGTACACATCCCTTTTTACCTAGTAAACCAGGGTTCCACTTTTACACTATGCGTCCCTGTTCACCTGCGAACCTCTCTGCGTCAGGTCGTGGCTACCTGCCCCTGAAGAAGAAGAAGAAGAAGAAGTTAAAGAAAGAAAAAAGAGAAGAGAAAATTCGTGAGAGACCTACCGATCCCAAAGAGAGTCCTGGTATTATCCTCTGAACGAATTTCATTACAACCTAAGAGAACATCTCTTAAGATCTTTTCTTTTCTTGGGTCCGCCTTTCTTTCGCTCGCCGTTCACGTCTGCCATCTCTAACCTACAAACGTCGGACAATTCCCACCTGCACACTCAGCAGCTTCAGGAAGGATCGGGTTTAAACTTTACTCGGCGTCACGAGCTTTTTTTGTTTGCCAACCAGCACGTTCCTTGTATTTACTCACCCAAGAGCCATATACATACCTCCACCTGATAAACGGCTCCGGTGCAACATCCAACAGTTTTACTCCAGGTTGGAGGTATCGTACAGGCATATAAGCATATAAACGTATGAGCACACCTAAGCTGATATCAGACACGTTGCGCGTTCACATACTGAGGTACTTGCTTGCATACCTGTTTGTCGTATTGTCACGGGCGACGTGGAAATTTTACCGATAATGAACGACTTCAACGATACGAAGAAGCCTACTTCCATTGGACTCGAGGCGAATGCCATCAGAAAATTGCGTGAATCTTGTTCTTCCTTGTCTTTCTTTTATCTCCCTTTCCTTCTTTTTCTTTACAGTTAGCAGACATTATCGGAGCTGGCTCAAGATCTATTACAGTTGCGTCCGGATCATCATCATCTGGAAACTTATTATTGTCAGGATGACTGTAGCCTTCTAGACCGAGGTGGCATCTGTGCCTTCTTAATATCACTGGACTAGTTTATAAGGCCGAGTGTACACGAGATAGCCTCGCTATTAACGTACTGACTCACTCTGGCATTGATTCATCGCAATTTCCAGCCCTAGCTAGACTCTCTAACCCAGAAGCGTATAAGCATTCACCTAACAGAGATTCAACTGAAAATAATCGAGTCCAATTTCTTTTTTGAAGTTTAAGAAGGAGAGAGAATGATTTTGGTACGTGGCTACTAAGATACAAGAAGGTACTGGATGAATTTTGACTGGTGCCAAAAGTTTATTTAATCGTACCGGTAACGTAATTCGTTTATTTACTGTAAAGTCTCAATTTATTTGTCTGCCACTTCGGATGCGTCGGCAGTGCCATTCCCTAGACGTTTTTTTTTTCTTCTGACACTCGTATTACCAGTCGGCAAGCAAGTACATATTCCGAATCTTGTTAAAGGACAGGAAAGCTTTACTTCTTTTTTTATCTTCCTTTCCCCCGTCTCTCTTTTAACAGCCACAAGAGGTACCGACGTCGGAGTTCAGTTAACGAGGAGAGGTCTGTATCGCGTACGATCATCAATTTCAAGGAAATGAAGATGTGGGCCCTGGTAGATCCGAGCGAAATCGCAAATTCAGCACCGTCGATGACACCGTTATTCGCGATTCACAATAATTCCCATTTGCCCGCGCCTAGATAGAGGAGTAACGGATACCGCGAAACCGGCTGTCCATCCGTCCAATTACATCTTTAGATTTTGCCTTCTTTGATCTGCCACCGCCAAAAGGGGGTTTGATCGAAGTTAATTTAGCATCGGACGAAACTACGAGCAACCTGAAAGACGAATAGAAGAATTTTCATGAAAATTTAACTGGCTCTCGCTGTACGAGGTTAAAGTAAAGGATCAGAGCCCGACTATCCCGACACGCGAAAACAGTCGTTCGCATGAAAATAAATGACAGGGGGATCGCTAATCAATAAAATCTTAAAGGACGCCATTACCTATTACCTCTTGTCGATACACTTGGCGAAGCTTCGTTTTTCTCGAATTCCTTTAGAACGCGTATTTTTCGAAGGTAACGCCAGTCTCCAGGTGGGTGAAAGTCTTCTGGACAGGGGACAAACAGTCGGCCGTTATGTCCAGGGTCGCGTGTACATACACTACGCTACTGGCTTCGAAAGAGACATTGCGTGAGAGTCGCTACGTGTGCGTCCACACGTGTCGAAACGTGCGTATATTTGCGACGTGGCACGAGACGCTGGAAGAATCAGTGGATACAGTAGTAATGCTGGTATACCTGTAAATAACCCAGCAGTTCCACGAATTCAAATAAGCATCGGCAGCCGGTATTATAACCTCAAGGTAGAATCGTGCGTTCTTAAGTATACGTAGAGTTTCCTGAAAGGTATATACATTAGGCATTAGGCGTTAATGGATGGATTTTCGTGTACGGAGTGTAACATAGAACGGATTATACTACAGCGTGGACGTAGAGGTATGGCGGAAAGAGAGGGACACGTTTGAATCCATAGCGCTTTGATCTTGACCGGCCGCGGCACTTGTCACTGTTATTTCGCCATGCCGAGGCTAAAGACCCCGGGCACACCTGTAACCAAGGTAGTATCAGCCTGTATCGCACGCTGCCACGCCGAATGCCAGATCCGAGGATAAATCTTGTCTACCGTATAGACGATCCTATCGAAAAGTTCAAGGCGCGTCTCCCGTCTGTGTACTGTGTATTCTCGTGCAAACGCTTCCTGAGGTCCTCGGTGTATCTGTCGTCATTGATCACCTTGGCAATTAGTACGCGTATCCCAATGACAGTTTCAGAGGAAAAGAGAAGAAGGAGAGAGAGAGAGAGAGGCTGAATTAAAAAAGAATTTCAAAGGTCAGTCTACGCAGCCATTTACAGTTGCCAGTAATAATCAAACATGGACTATACGAAGTATAGAAGTGCCATAAAGACAATGTTATCTCCTTGTACGAATGATAAGCGACAAGAGCGTCCCAATGAGTGAGTGGTTTACTTGACGATGATTCTACTTCGAGGAAGGCTCTTCTTCCGGGAGTAGAGTATCGACCGGAAGTATAACGTGGGGTGAGTCCTTCTTGAATTAGGTGGCGGATCCTCTCTCTCTCTCTTCTAGTGGCCTCGAGTGAGGGATCGAGATAGGTCTCAGAGGGATGGCCGTGTACGAAACGCGGAGGCTGAGGGCAGAGGCGGTGCGAGAGTGTCTATTTACGAGTTGTCCGGCGCCGTGATGTCCGGAGTAAAAATACATCGTAGTCCGTATGCCGTGTGCCACACAGAACCCCTCTGTGGCTCTAACGCTTCCACTCGTCTGCCTCCGAGTCGCTACGGTTACCTCTCCTGCTTCCTTTCTCTGCTAGACACCCTCTCTCTCTCTCTCTCTCTCTCTTTCTCTCTTTCTCCAACACACCCTCACTGCCCTCTGCTTCTTCCTGCTTCCTTTCTCTGCTAGACACCCTGTAGTCCGTATGCCGTGTGCCACACAGAACCCCTCTGTGGCTCTAACGCTTCCACTCGTCTGCCTCCGAGTCGCTACGGTTACCTCTCCTGCTTCCTTTCTCTGCTAGACACCCTCTCTCTCTCTCTCTCTCTCTCTTTCTCTCTTTCTCCAACACACCCTCACTGCCCTCTGCTTCTTCTGCTTCTTCGCCACCTTCTCCAACCGAGTCAGCTTCACTCCTTGGAAGGCTGCCAGCTCTCACAGAGACGCCTCGCGACGCTTCGAAACCTCAAACTCCCCGATCGTGGCGGACCGATGCATCGTATGTCCTACTCCTCCTTATTGTTTTTTTTTCTTGCAACTTCCTTTTATACCAGTTTTTTTATACCTCTCTGTTACCCGTGTGCCAGACGTCTGATACTTTCTAGAGCTTCTGAAAACAAAAAGATATGGATTAAGTAAATAAAGCATCAGGGGTACCACCCTCGGTCTGGTTGGCAGGTATAAGTGAAAAAAAAAATTACTAACCTCTACCAAAACATCCCTTGTGACTTCTGGCGATCTACGCTCTGCGGATATTCCCACGTGAATGACTGCCAGGATGCATTGTATAGAGCTGCTCTCTGTTTTGCTGCGCGAGGATTTATTAACCGGGCAGTCATATAGTACACTTCGCGGAATGGCCGGTGTCGCTGAGAGACTCAGTGCCTCCCTCCCTTCTCGCCTGCCCCGTACGTCTTGGGCTTTTCTCCTCTAGCTCCTGCTGTCGCGTCCATACACTCGTTTGCTCGCTGCTATTTTCACCTGGAGCATCTTTCTTCGTCGATCGTTCCTGGACAAGACGTTTTCCTCCATCAGGATGATGATCCTCTGCGGGATCACCGTATCCGTATCAAGCAATATGTATCGTGGAAGAAGAGAGAAGCAAAGAATCAATCGGCTGTGGTTTATTATTTTGGTATCCCCTTCGCCTGGAGTATCAACGAGTTCACTTCCGGCGGAAGTTGCTGGAAACAAAAGGTCAGCCCGTCGACGTTTCCGTAGCGCTACGACGCCGTCGGGGGGACGTAAACAAGTCGTCGGGATTTCCCCAGCAGATATATATTTCGTTTTCTCTCTCTCTCTTGACGATGAGAAAAAGAAGAAAAAAAAAGTGAGAAAGGTTAAAAAAAGGAGGTAATAAAAATAGTGCGAAGAGGAGGCAGAGATAAAAAGGGATAAAAAGAGGTTTAAAAAAGGGGGGCACGAGAGGCTCCTCTACTTCTTGCCCAGCGAAGAAACTGCGACGGGGGGAAAGGAAAGAAAGAGAGAGAAGGGAAACCACGATCGGCAATCGGAGCCATTAGCCGCTATTTTTGTCGTGGTGGATGCGTGGCTGTTTGCTACGGCTAAAACCGTCAGCCGTACGGCTTTATCCTCGTAAAGCCGTTCTTAACAATCCGCGAACGAGGGATCTGGGGGGATTTAGCCGGGCGGCGATCTCTCACGTGGCGCTCGCCAATAAGGCCGCCCTCGACGCCAGGAAGCCGCCGTGACATCACCACGTGCCACGGTTCCGACATATGTATATCGAAAGCCCTGACGTCACACGTGGCCTGCAAAACAATCTCTTTCTATACTTATTGCCCATCCGGATAAGTCCGTTCCACTCAAGAGTCTGCACGACCAGTAGCCACCAACTATATGTGTCCTATCTTCGCCATTTTTTTTATCCACTCTTCCTTCTCTCGTGAATTTTCTCTGCCTACAAAGAACGTATGTGTGTATATATATATATATATTATTCTTACTCTCTTCATCATACTCCTTTTCTCTCTTTTTGAATATATATATATATATATACCTATATCAGCTTCCTGGTCTTCCTTACGCCCCCTACTTCTCTCTTATACCTAGCCTCCCTGGCCAGCCTTCTCCTTCCTACGTTTCGTCTTTTGAATGGAACTATTTTGGGCGCCCCTGCCACTATGTCGAGATAAACTAACGTACCCGGCGTATTCAGTTTCTGCGTCGTAGTCCTCCTCTGTTTGAGTATACGATTACGAAGAGACTAAAAGAAATAAGAAAAGGAACAAAAATATAGAATCGCTTAGATCCATTACCAGACTGGACGAGGAAGATGATTTTCAATTGCAGTCATTTGACGAGAACCACGACATGGGAGGATCCACGGAAGACAGCGGCCGCCGCGAATGTAGCAGCCGTAGCGGCGGCCGTCGAGAGTGGAAAAACGTCTACGGGTGCCACCAGCTCACTGGGACCGCTTCCCGACGGCTGGGAGCAGGCACGTACTCAGGAAGGAGAGATTTACTTCATCAATCATCAAACTCGCACCACCTCCTGGTTCGACCCTAGAATCCGTGAGTAGAAGCATTCCTCGATAGCAAGCCTGGTGAAGATAAAGCGATGATCATTGATCCTGATGAATCTTTCTAGCCTCTCATCTTCAAAGAGCTCCTACCTCCGGTGCCATGCTACCTCAGAATTGGCTCCAGCAACCTGGAGGCGGTGGTATACAGAGCAATCAGACCCTACAAGCCTGTCAGCAAAAGCTTCGTCTTCAGTCTCTACAGATGGAACGCGAACGCCTGAAACAACGTCAACAGGAAATCATAAGACAGGTTGGATATTTGATGGATCAACTGATCTTGCTGTTTACCTTCAGATCAGATCCTCCTCCTCTTAGTGGCTCCTATTAATAACTACTGCTGCATCCAATAATTCATCCACGTAATACGAATTCATGTAATATCCTGTTACTACAGCAAGAACTGATGCTGAGACAGAGCAATACGGATGCTGCGATGGACCCCTTCCTGCCGGGTATAAACGAGCAGCATGCGCGTCAGGAGAGTGCTGACAGTGGTTTGGGACTTGGTTCGGCGTATTCACTTCCTCACACGCCGGAAGACTTCCTGGCGAACATCGACGACAACATGGATGGGACGAGTGGTAAATACTGATAATCCATCCTGTGTAAAAAGTAATAGAAAAGCTGTTTATCGAATCCTCTTGCAAATTTATATATATACTGTCTTTCATTACCAGAGGGTGGTGCGCCGATGGAAACACCGGATCTTTCTACCCTGAGCGACAACATAGACTCCACCGATGATCTCGTGCCTTCTCTTCAGGTACCTAACTAGACACATATTTGGTACTGGTTAGTTTTAGCTACAAGCATCACTCTTTGGCTTACTCATCGCTCTCGCTTCGTTTCTTCGTCTTCTCTAGCTCGGCGAAGAGTTTAGCAGCGATATCCTGGACGACGTACAGTCGCTCATCAATCCCAATCCCAGCAAACCCGAGAACGTCCTCACGTGGCTGTAGTGGCACCCCAACCTGGATGATCTTCGCTGCAGTAAGGTGCTCGACGGCTGCTCCTGCGAATTGCGATAACCGATGCGTCTATATACATTTTTAAGAAACCACAACGACGGCGTTCAGGGTTGTGTGTGTGTGAGAGAGAGAGAGAGAGAGAGAGAGAGAGAGAGAGAGAGAGAGATCATTCATGTTCAGAAGTGTCAGTTCGGATACCGGAAGTAACGTTTCATTTCCAAACGCGGTACACGTAAGCATCTTTATGTGTTCTATTTATTTTCTTAAAAGCCACGAACCGGATGTGGCCTGCCAAGGAAGTAAGGATAACAAGTGAATTACATGAAACTTCGAGCCCTCGAGATACAAGTAATACGACATTTACTGCTCAATCGTCTCTCGCCCTTCTGCGAACGTATATATATATATATATATATATACACACTGTTTTATATAGGATTATATATATTGACATACACCTCAAGAGACTCGTGGCTCGATTCATAATCTCTCTTTTTCTCTTTCTCCTTATCAGTCTCTCTCTCTCTCTCTCTCTCTCTCTCTCTCTCTCTCTCTCTCTCTCTCTCTCTTGACTTCTTTGTATATATGCGCGTGTATACTCGCCAACGTCATGTAAATAGACTCTGTATTTTTTCTTTCTCACGGTTAAACGTCCGCCCAAGAGAAACGCTGTGGGAGAGATAGATAGGGAGCGATAAAAAATAAGAGAGAAAGAGAGAAAGATAAATATATATAAACGAAACTAGAAGAAAAAGATAAAGAAACTATGGAACGCCATGCATCGCGAAAATAATCTTGATAATACGTAACCGCGAGCCTTTCGCGTTAATTGCGATAAGCAATTGCGAAGGGGCAAGGCGATGACGAAGAACAAAAACATGGCGTTCTCACGACCTCCGGTCCGTGTCGAGCTTATCTATTTATATATATATATTTTTTCTATAAATATATATAGAAAATGAAAATGTATTTTCTCGAGCCGAGCTCAAGTCTTGTATTCATGACGTATCGAAGATTCGATGATCGACGAAATAATTGTAAATCTGCATTAGCGATTTCCTGAACGGAAGCGGAGTAAAAATGCAGTAGAATGTTGAAGATACGACAGAATATTGCTGGCTGCGACCGGAAGTCAACGATTCGTCGTTGGGCGACGATGAGGCGTTGAAAGTGCAATTATATTTGAAGAAAGAGAGAGAGAGAGTGAGAGTGATACGAGAGATCAAGGGGGACGAAAGTCATGCATGAGGCGAAATCGATTAATTTTCGGGTTGGCAGGGTGACTTTCTTATCAGTGCCTTATAAATTGTAGGAGAGAGACTTTTTGAGTGGAATGTCACGAGAAAGTGTATATCCGACATTCTTAGATACGTATACAATATATAGTTAAGAGTGAGAGAGAGTGAGAGCGTTATAGTGAGAATGAGAAAAAGAAATAGATAAAAAAATATTTAAAAACCGGAAAATACGAACCGGTTGACGCCGTCAACTTTCAAAGCAATAACCGTCCATACGAAACGTTTACGTGAACACGTGGTAATTGTTATAAAATATAGGCAGCACGTTTTTTGACCTTTAAATATTTTGAGGGAGGTTACGAAGTGAACACAAAATGAATATATATATATTTTTTTTATATATAAAGTCTATACTTGTTACGAATTGCAGTTTTATTGGTGTCGGCGATAGGGAGAGACGAGAGAATTCGAAGGAAAAGAATAAGATACGTGGATAAAACTATTAAAAAATCGACAAGAGCAATAATTATAGATAATAATAATGTGCGTGAGAGAAAGAGTGAGAGTGAGAAGCGAAGAATTAAAAGATGGATGCCGTTTAGATTTTAAAATTCCCTTAACGTTTTATACTATACACACAGTTATATAATGAAAGTTGCAAGAGAAGTATATGATATTTATAGAATACTTAAATATCTTCTAGCCCTAAGTATCAGCACGGGCTGCCTTTCTGGGACTCACCCACGTATCCCTGGCAAAGGTGAGGGCCCTCCCTTCGTTATTAAATTGTACGTTTTTTTCTTTGTCTTTACACTTTGTAAGAGCTATTATATTATTATATATATATTATATATTGTTAATATATAATATATATATATAATAAGGTCAATACCGTCCGTTGTGTTCGGTCGGTACAGCTGATATTATGCATATACATGTAATTAATTAAGTTGGCAGCTTAGCCTGTAACGTATGAAATTTAAGAGTGACACGACTCAACGTCATTTTCATTAACTTTTTTGAATCGACTTTTACGAGCTTCGATATCAGTATCGATAATTGAATTTTAATGGCGGTTGATATTAAAATGAAATTCAAAATGAAATATAAATGTAAAGCAATGGACACTAGTATATATTAGCCCGGGTCAGTTGTTGGGGCGATATAGTTTTTCTCGTTAATGAAAATGAAAGTTAAGGACAATGGCGGATTGTCGTTTACATTGCGCGACGGCCCTAAGGTCTCCGTCACTCTTACTTTTGGTTATTTTAATTTAGGATACTCCGATCGGAGCTGAAGAGGAAACGAGATGCGAGAGAAACGTGAAGTAGCGAAAGTCGTTTTGTAAATTTAATATGTTGGCAACGTGGAAAAGAAAGAGGAAAAGGAAGAGGCGTAAGTGAAGGAGAAGAAATAGATGGCTCTCTCCGACTTTTCTTATCGTGACGGAAAAGTATATTGCGGAGACGTTGGCTTTTCAATTGATATATTTATCACGTCTTGTAATCCTCACATGTCTCGGCTTCACCTCGTTTACTTTCCACGTTGACGCCCTAAGGTTTCATGTCTGTATTAGAAGGTTATGGCGTGCGAGTATAAATGGAGTTTTAGGTTATGTTTAGACTCGATTGTCAGTTTCTTTTCTTTTCTCTGGAGAAAACGCTCTAATCGGTATGTTTATGTTATTATTACTTGTATCATAGGACTGAAACGTTGAAGAGTAATAATATTCATAAGGCGCGATTAATTGTCGACCTTTTTTTATTATTAAAAGAAAAGAAAAACAAGAGCAACTGCGCTTCCTGAAGAGACTACACTGGACGCGGAGTGATCCTTTGTATTCTTTTTTTCTTTTTATTCTGTATAAAGACTAACCTGAGGTCAGTTTAAGTAAAATTTGAGATTACGACCGTAGGACTATCGCAATTAATTATTTTATCGACTCGCGTAAGTTACTAAGCATAACCTGTGGGACACTCCGTGACAGAAGCTCGTATTTTTTCAGAAGCCCATTTATACTATACATAGGAACCTTATAATTGTATATCATTTTAATTACAGTTTAACGATACTATTAATAAAATCGACTACCACCTCCCCTCCCACCCTATACCTTGCTTTTGGTTTAAATAAAAAAAAAAAAAATGAACACTGTACGTAGTTTACGTCAGGGGAGTCTTCGCCGTTAGTTTATTGTACAATAAAAGACGTTAATATTCATATTTTATAAATATACGTTGAAACAGTTGCGAATACGAGTTTAAGAGATTAATTGATTAATCTGTTTATAATTATACGTTTAATTAGTCTATTGGGAAAATGTTTTAGTGTATTTTTCTTTTTTGTACATCCGACGTAAACTTCGCGTTCTCCCCTGAATGGCGCAAGCGTATACATAAACATCTGAGATTATACTAAATAAATTAAATTAGTTGTTTAATATCAGTATTTAAAAATATGCTCATTGGCGATCATTTGTGACGTACATTTTTATATCGGTATCAAGTGCCTTAGCAATAACGATAACAATAAATATATTGTTTACTTACATACTGACAATCACGAATTATTTTCATTATCTGTACAGCCCACCCTATTATCCTTTATTGTCCATGACTCTGATAGCCAAAGAAAATTCTTTATTTCTGTTTTATTTTCTATTCAAGTGTTATGTGATGAATTCACGATACTATATGTATATATATTAGTAATGGACTTTCCTATGTATTAACGTAGAAAGTCTCTGCCGTTGTTTTTTATTTTACCACGCTCGATAAGTCATTTCGAAATGATTCGTCGTCGAATGTACTTTTTGTCGATCAGCCCTCAGGATACGAAAATATTGACATATTACAATATTGAGTTCAAAAAATTTCGTTATCATGGAAGTGACTTTCTATTTTTTGAAAACGACAGCGCTGCTTCAGTCGAGTCACGTAGTTCAATTGCAGTCTGAAGCAGAGATGAAAAATAAAAATTACTATTGTAGGAGATTATTCGAAAACAGATATAATCCATGAAAATCGAAAATACATACAATTCTATAGCGGCCATGACTGTTTCATAGAGAAATGGTAGAAAAGAGTGTCGGAGAGGGGTGGACTCGTGATTTTGGCAAGGTCTGGCTTCTGGGGTGAGTGAACGAGCCGGCTGGGGTCCATCGGGGGATGAATCCACCCTCTTGCCCAAACTCCCCCATATCCCCCATGAGGATTTTTACGGAAACGCCCGAAAAATACGGCTCGCCGTTGTCGACGTCGTCTTTTTTTTCTCGTTGCTTTTTCTCTCTATTTATCTGTCTCTCTCTGTCTCTCTCTCTCGGAAGGGGAAACTTGACGAGACGAGAGTTTCGATTTTTCGAAAACTTTTTCCTATCCCCCGTATATCTCACGTGGCTGGTATTATAAATTGGGAGAATAACATTGTGAAACTGAAATTTTTCCTAGAAAATAAAAAAATTGTTGAAAAAATAGAAAAAAAATGGCATCTCGTTACCATTAGTATTCACAGTAAAAATTAGAGAAAGGGTATGACTCACGATTCTTGTTTGCACTGTTCGCCTCTCTCTCTGATACGTTTCGATGCCCATAAGTCTGTCTCTCTCGCACTCGCGAGCGGTATAGGAAATCCGTAAAATCTATGTTTTTTTAATGCTCTTGCAAGAGGTCTAGTTCTCTTTTTCTATATTCTCAAAAAAGGATCTTTCACGAGTTTGGGCAGTTTTTATGGACCCTCCAGGGATCATCCTGTAAAAAGATCTCTGTTCGATTAAGCATATTCATTTCCTGAAGGGACCAGCTGGTCCTCCGATCCTGCGCGTTACCTCTGGTCCGCCATCCATGACAATGGACGACGTGGAAGCTTCGTTTTACGATTTCTCAAAATGCGAAAGTTGGAAATCCGTGTGCAGAAGAAAGTCTCCCGTATCTTTTTTTTTTTCATTTTGGAAATTTTTTCCTCGACTACGGACTTTCAAAAATCCCTTGGTAATGGCAGTTCTTCTGATATTTTTTAACCTACTTTTCCAGCCAGCAGCTCGGCTGTAAAATGGTGAAAGTACCGAGTCGAGGGTGGCTGGGTGCGGGAAAAGGGTTGGAAAAAAAAAGAAGGTTACTGTCACTAATTTCCTGTACTCGCGCGAAAAAAGGGGTCTCGGCCAAGAAGTAGCGACTCCGCAAAAACCAAGAGATTAAGTTGGGACCTGATGCGTCCGTTCCCTACCTCAATTGGCTTAACCCTTTTCAACCCTTTCCTTCGCCGTAAGCGGAAGCATGCCAGAGGTACGGACGTTTTTTAACTATTGTAAAACTTCGAAACACCAGATTACGTCTCTAATCCTTTAGCCCTTTCAGGGTACCCGTGGTCTTTCGGATACCAGAATCGCGGTACATAAAAAAGTTTTCTTAAGAAAATCTTATCCTTAGAGAAAAACGCTCATCAGGCAGCCATTGCTTTTACGACGCACAATACCTTCATATTACGGGGTGTCTCTGTTTTTTTTTTTTACAATTTTTTTTAACATCCTAAGATATCGGGATTATCCGGTACAAATTTTTTATTCTCACTTTTTCCGAGAAATTCCAAAATTCATATTGCATTCTTCTTCTGTATAACGGTAAAACAAAAAAATAACTGAAAATACTGGTAAAAAAATAAAAACCCCAGATACTCGAAGAATGTAAAATTTGTCAAAAATTTTGCCAACCTAAATTTTATTACCACTCGATCGTACCGATATATCAAAATATTGATTAGGGGTGCACTTCGTCTCGTTTACACGTGTCGTGACGTAAAAAAATTTAGAAAAAAAAAAGAACAGGCAAGTGTTACCCCTCGACAAATACAGGGGTAGTTATCCTCGTGATTTAAGCCAGTGATTTTCGACTATCTGCAGATCGCGTTGCGTCATGGAAAAAAAAAAGAAACGAGTGAAAGGAAAGGGGAGCCCCGTGGGCCAAAAAAACAACCCCTACAAGCGGCACTTGAAGCACGCGCAGGTAGGATGCACTTGTGCTCGCGATCCGATGCAGGGGGAGTTTTTTGTCGATTAAAAAAAAAGTTCAGCCGACCCACCCTTCTTCACAGGACTCGCACCCGTGGCTAATGGGAGCGATTTAAAGAGAGAAAAAAACCTCCCCTTTCAATTCCCAACAGGTTGATCTCTATTGTGTAAGATTGAGCGCCACTCGAGCCCTTTCGTTCATCCCTTAACTGGCGTCAGGCCTATACGCGACTCTATCAATTTTCATTCCCTATTGGTTTAAATATATTTTTTTTTTTTCAATAAAAAAATTTTGTCTTCGACCACCTCAAGGGTGGCTAACCGGAAAACGCTTTCGTATCGTTGAGCAGCAGCTTGACGATGACGTGTTCAGATCGATCGACTGTTAAACGTATCCAGGATTCGCATTTGATTTTCAATGGACGATTTTTTTCTCCACTTCCCCTTCTTTACCTACGGGGATCCATTGTACGTTTGCGCAGTGCATTAAAATGCATTCCTAATGGCTCCTACGGGTCTTTGTTGGTTACTTCTATTTGTGCGCGACCCACCAAGTCCTGAGCACGCCTGCCATGATGTGCAAGAAATAGCAGTAAGTCCTTAAAAAGAAGCTGATCCATCCGGTTTTTGAGAGCAACGGTAGGATTGCAGTGAATATTTTCTAAAATCAATAAAATATTCCAATCAGACACTCATACGTGTACAAAATGAATATAATTATAATATACAAACCTGTTATTATAGTCCAAAAGTCAAAATGCACTTGAGAGCAATTTTTTGTCAAAAAAAATCTATATCGATCAGGGGCCCCTGCCCGGATTGCCCTTAGTGTACTTTGGGTAGCTAAAAAAAATACCCTGTAATCGTATTACAAAATCCGGATGTCATGTGATTTTGGGAACAAGGTGGAAGAACTCAATATTGTTGGGATACTTTTACATTGGTACAAAGAGCATTTCCTGGCAAGGAGGGGGAACCGGGGTACTAGGGGTTCAGAGAGAAAAAAAATGTGGCGACACGAGCTCACGCATTTTGGGTCGTATCGACGTGTAGTGAAAAAGCAGAAAACGGGAGGAAAAGAAAGGAAGCTAAAGAAAGAAAAGAAAAAAAAAGCTATTGAACAGAGTACGTTTGAAAAGTGGCCAGAATTAACGCGTGTGGCAGGGTGGATTGGAGGGGGGTCTGCCACGAGGGTAGTAGCCCCATGCTCCGCCCATGAGGGGCTAACGTGCCCCTCAGGAGCCGAAACAGGGACGGAAAAAAAGCCATAAATGAAAATGATCATCGTACAGAGTGCATTCGTTCCGTTCTAGAAAATCCGATTCTGACAAGATTCGTTTGTTACATTTTTGAACACTACCTAACCTAACTTTTTTTCCCTCGATCGTACGCGAATCCCTTATCTGTTAAAAAAGTCGAAAAAAATCTTACACAAAATATTAAAAAATAAAAATACGTATCGACCAGAGAATCAAAAATATTCGGTAGGAGCTAAAGAGAGAAAATTATTGAATTTTCTATGAAAATGGTAAATCTTGAAAAAGTGACATAGACGCCTCTCACGCATAACCCATAGAATATACGGTGGCAGAAAGTATCCAGAGGACCGGTGGAAATTTTCATTAGAGCCGTTAATAAAGGACAAAGGGTCAGAACGCGTTTCCCAGGGAAAATCGAGAGAATTCGCACGCTACAATGAGAATCGCGTAACGTTTGGCAAATGGCGCATTCGATTTTGTAAAATCCTTAAGTACTGTAAGTTGACCAATGGGAAAGGTCTGACCGATCGACGTTATATTCCACATACAAGGGGTGCAACGAGCGTCCAGTGCTGCTTAACAATGCCGGCGTATGTGTCCAACTATAAATCTTGCATTGTCCATATCCAATGTTTAGTTGGCCGCATATTAACCTGGGGTGCAAAGGCCATACATTTGGCATTGTTCAGAAACTGACCCTTCTCATTGCAGTGACCCCTGGGCTTCTTATTTATCAGGTTACGAGCCACTCGTAACCAATCCCAGTGCTATAGTTGTTGTTGCTGGATGCTGCTGCTGACCGATTCTGACCAATAACCTCCCTCTCTTCTCAATACCCTCGATCCAAAACTACCCTCCTTCGAGAATCGCTGCTAAAACCTCCATATACTCTGTGGTACCCTATGCGTTACGGACAAACGGTCGAATTACGCGAACCCTGAATTTTTCAGGAAGACGCGAAAGAGGGATCAAGAGAGAAGGAGGATACGACGAGTCTACGAGAAAGAAAGACGCCCGTCAACGGAACACGATGGGCATACGGAACTGACCAGCTGCCGCGGATTCGAGAAAAACGATTTTTTCTCCCTTTTTCTATTTTTTTCTTCTCTTCTTCCCGACCCCTCTTAGAGGTTATATTCCTGGATCCCTCAAAAGGACCGAAAAGGGTACTACGTCAGGATACCCATGCACGTTTCTTCAAATCTGGAATTGCTATCCAATCTCCATAGTAGGTCCAGGTCCTGGAGTGAAATCCTGATCCTTTGTACTACAGTACAAATCACCTCCTGTAACAATGACAGCACAATTAGCATACACAGCCAAAGTCCTTGATAAAAATAAATTACATAAGTCTCAAGGAAAAAAAGAAAATATAAAATAAATGAACAAACCCAACAAACTCTCTCAGTGAATCTTGAAAAATATCCCAGAGGTCACTGGTAAAATACCATGAATATTTTGGTGGAGGATCCCAAAGAGGAAATGGTCTAGCTCATTCCATATATAGCGAGGGGTGAAGGAGGAAGGAGGAACTAGAAGAGTAAAAAAAAAGAAATAACCAAGAGGGTAGAAGAAAAATAGTCTTCCCCTGTTAGCCTAAAAAAAACCACCACCGACACCAGTCCCACTCACCCTCTACGATGGCTACTAAGGTACAGTAGTAACACTGGTACAGTGTAGACACTGAGTATAAGAATAAGGGATGCTTCTAGAAGTTGGCGTTAACTAGTAGCTCTCCTATGTATTTAATATACCTATATATACTTAAGGATATGTGGATACACGTAAGGAGGGATACGTGGAGGCTATCCTCAGAATATATAGGGGTGGGTGTCAGCAGATGAACCATAAGTATGGGTCAACCCCGCACGAGCGTGGGTCAGCTGTCAGTTGTTTGTCCTGAAGAGGACCGAAAGGGACGCCATTTGTGCTGTGCAGCCTGCAACGTCCTGTAGATCCTCGACATTCTGTATTCTATATTTTACATTCTGGATCCACAACGGCCGCAGCGCCGTCGAATTGCCCCACGTCAGTGGCTGCGCGATTTTCAATAGATCCGCTCGTGTCCGGAAGACCCTCTGACCGTTGCCAGATTTAACATTTTTATAGAAAAGCACGAGCCTTCTTTTTTTTTTTTTCAATTGTGCTACGTGACCTCTTGAACCCCTGCACGAGTCAAAGTACTGAAAATTTTATGCTTGTTAGTATGGAAAGATTTTGGTAAATTTTTTTTTGGGAGATCTTCACATTTAGATGGGAGATATTTCGGTGGGAAAAAAATATTCATTTTTTTGATTGAAAATTTTATGGCTAGTTTATGACTGGGTTTTACCGTTGGGTGATTTTAGATTTTGATTAATACGTTACCTGCGATGTGTATGGGCACGTATGTCAAAGGCGTTATTATTTATTCGTCATGATTGGCAGGGGTGGCGACCCCTGTGGCGCTTCAGTTTTCTTTAGTACACAGAGTATATTTCACACTGGTAATTCCTTTGGGGAGTGTTGAGGGATCATGAGTGTCGTTTGGTAAATTTTGAAAATCTGAAAAAAAAAGGAAATAGAACGGAAGAAAAAAAAAATGGATAATCGTTGAAAAAGAATTTTGCGTTTTCTGGGAATAATAATCTCACGCAAATACCTGGGGTCGTCAGTCAAGGGGGTGGCGTTTAAACAGCTGTGCCTTCAACCCCTTCTGTATCCCTTTCGTATTTTTCCGTAGGGGTTGGCAGACTCGAAATTTCGAGCGAAAAATATTTTTCTTACTTTCCATTGCGCAGGGATGAATCTGAAAATAGATAAATGCATTGCTATAAATAATTTTTTGACTTCGGAACAATCGGTGATAACCAAAATTAAAAATTAGGGCATCGCGAAAGCATAACGGATACAATAAATACCCTTAAGCACGCTTAATAACACTAACGAGTTTAACTTAACCTAATGAGGACGATAATGTAACAAATTTTCCAAAAATTCACTATCGCTCAGTAAAATCGCAGCGAATAACAATTCCGCCATTAAGAAAACTACGAACAGTTAAAAGCGTCCCGACGCTGTCGCCAAAAGACAAATTTTTTTTTTCCTATATAATTTTCGAAACTAATTAGTCAATCCTTTAACCTAATTAACCGCACAGAGTGGTAATCGGTAATGTAACTCTTGGACCGCCATAAAAATTTGCGAAAAGGACCTAATTAAAAAAAAAGCGATAATCTCATAAATCCCTGATAAGATAACGAAGCCGGTATTTGTAAAATTATAAAATTCGACTGTAAGCTGTCTGGAAATTTTGCAAGCGTCCCTTTAAGGGTTCCGTCGCTGTACAACGAGTGGAACTGTTGGAAATATAAATTTTGACTTTTCATCCCTTTAAGAAATAATTGTCAGGGATGGGGAAGAGCAGTCGAAACGAAAAAAGAAAAACAATGACTACAGACAAAACACGTGGGTCGTAGAGACGGGTTGACTTTTCCTAATTTTCAGTCGAGTTATTACGGCCAATAATAATAATAATAACAACTGGCCAAAAGCAGGGCCAAAGCTCCTCCGTATAACCTATTGTTTAATCGGTGTCATGGTGCGCACCCTGAGACTCTTTCGTTTTGTGTCAACTAGTCCCTTTCCATATAAAGGTCAAAGTGCGAGCAAGGCCCTCACCCTTAACTGCCATCCCCATCAAAATTGTCCTTATTAGATAACGATGCATTGTACAATTTTGAAAACTGGATTTATGACCACCCTACCTGCACCGGATTACGAGGTAGATTTGTCTATAGAAAGACAAAAAAAAATAAAATTTCAAGCACCCCATTCAAAATTTTCATAGCTCCCCCGATGGATTTGACAAAATTTTCAAAAACTGTACACTTACAAAATTCCTTAATGACTAACGAATTCTCTTGCCGCTTACGCATTAAAGCAACCAGGAAAGGAGTAAGCGCGTGAATTACGTCGTTACCCTATTTTTGGAACTAGTTTCTAACGAGCGATTTAATCGCAAAGACGATCTGGCTTTTCGAAAATGCGAAAATTCGCGTATACCTAATAGGCCTATGTGTTTCTCCTATTTTTTCCTTCTCTCTCTCTCTCTCTCTCTCTCTCTCTCACACATCCTTCTTACATCGATCGTCGCTTACACATTTGAACTGAGACAGAAAGAGAGCGAGAGTCATCGGATGGGGGTGGTCAGAGGGTGGAACCAGAGGAGGGATCGTACATTCTCCACCGTTAACCCCGTTACCAGTATACAAGTAACAGTACAGAGTTTGTAAAGTCAACGACTGTCAATAAAAACTGTCGTGAGGCCCGTAAATTTTGGATAATACTGAGCCCGAAAACAAGACTGTACTCAAAAATATGTCAAACACTTAAACGTTAGACCACGGTCAATTCTTTAAGGGTTGACATACTTTGACACCAAATATTAATCCAGTTACTCGTAATTTCTCTAAGAATAATTTTACCGAAGATAACCACCCCCTTGTAGGATTTTTAATTTCTTAATTTTTATTGGATCATCGCTCCACTATTGTCATTACTTATTGGCTGCATAATGGCTGTGGGTAGTACTGGTACGTATGAATAGGCCAATTAACTAAATTAATTAATAAGCTATATATATATATATATACTTACTAAGGTAAACGACTAAAGTAACATTTTTCTTTATGACTAATACAATTTTAGTGCGCTCGTACACTTGACTTTATCTGACTAATATTAATCGCGATATGCTTAGTAACTGTTTTGCTAATTTTCAAAATCCATATTTTCCCTCGAGCAACGGGAACTAGATGGACTCGAGTGTAATGACTCATCCCCCACTCTCGCTCAAAGTGAAAGGGTTTATTAAGGTTTTGGCTCGTGCGCCTTTTTCCAAAACTCGCCATATAATTAAGAAATCACGTTTCCGTTGATTGACTCGGCAGAGAGATAAGCGACGTGAAGTATTTGAGGTTTTCTTCATTCTTTTTCTGTAATCAAAAAACGGAAAAAACATTGTAAAGTTAAAAAAGACAAATGAAATATTTTTTGATAACAATTCTATTAGAAAAACAGTGCCTACCATGAAATTCTATAGAAAATATTTTCTGGTATTAATGGGGACAAAATGAACGACCGTAAGACCAGACTTAAGGATAAAAATAAACTAAACAATTGACAGCTGCGTTTATTAGTACCGAAAGGTCCTGTTAAACGTCAGTCGCCATTATTAAATACTGGATCAACCCAAAATTAAAACCACTTTGCAAACAAAATGGTGGATTACGATAAAGATTATAGATTAAGTGACGCAGTAAAATTAATTTGAACGATTCTCAATATGTTGCTTCTAATCAGTCGTAATGATCGTAAAGCCACTGTGACGTCACTGCCAGTCAAATTAAATATCGACCAATAACGTAATTAAAATATGTATAACCTTACAGATAACGTTGTAGAACATATTGGCGTCTTTGACTCCGTGAAAAATCTCTACCTGTCATTTAAATTTGTCATTAGCCAGTTGGCAGTCGTTGCGGTTTTTTTCAGTGATTGCCCCGACACGAAAATCCAATTACACCAGACCGTTGGCGGAGGTCAATAATAAACCTAGCGGCATTTACGAAATATCTAACAACCGACCGCCATTTACATTGTCTGATACCTTATTGGGTTATAGTATAGCAGTTAGAAAAGGGTAAAGAAGTACAGCTGTCATTATGCTGCTAATAAGTCTGATTTCGTTTGACAATGTACGAAGTGTGAAAATGAAAAACTGCAAAACCCTTATAAAGTTCGACAATATAAATAAGTCGTGCGATAATAACGGATGGCATTGAAATATCAATTAGGCATTTTTATTATTATCTTATCAATGAAAATCTAAACGCGTGTGATTCTTATACCATGAAAATTGAAAGTACGTAGTGGTCACGTAGTAACAAAAAAAAAGGAAAAAAAAAAAGACGATAGATCGCTACGGAATTCCTCGTTATTATTATATTTCTAATACGTCCCGATATATCGATATCGATCAATATCTTTCCATCGATATCCTTAAAAAAGATGGTAGCAAAATAGACAAAATTATAATTAACTTATATATATACTCTTGTTTATCTGATCTTGTCCAATTAGCCTTTTTGCCCGTTTACATTAGATTACCTGTAAAAAAAATATACAAGACACTGTTAATACACAATTTGAATTTAAAAAAGGTTAATGTAAAATATGAAGAAAAAAAAGAAGATTTCCATAGTTTTTCCTTCTTAGAAAAGAAACTTTTCATTGTTCATCAAGCAGAGGAGTCACCGTGACAGATTGGTTCTTGAGAAGAAAACAGAGAGAGAGATATATATACTAAAGTGAACAGTTATTGAATAGCAATAGGGAACTCGCAACTTAACTGTAAAAGCAGTAAATGAGAAAAGTGTTTGGGTATAAGAATTGTAAGAGGAGGGAAAAACTATGGACGAAGTCGAAGGGGTCTTCCCGAGGATAAAGGAGGTCGTCGGGGACCAAGAAAAAAGATTATACTTATATATTCGAAGGGGTTAAAGGGTTGAGAACTCGGAGAGAGATTTTTTGATGAACTTTCGAAAAACGGCATTTTTTCCACAACCACCACCGTAGACGTTGAAACAGGTCAAAGGGTTGAATGACAATTTATAACATCCACGCCCGGGTACCTTCATCCTACCCTTCCCTCCTTCTCCTCTTGGGCACACCTTGGAAAATCCTTTAAGGATGCAAAATACCTACGTCCGACGCTTCTGTTGTCGAGCGGCAAAAATGTTCTCGCTAGTTTACCAAAATATATTGAAACCTGTTTTTGCAAAAATAACATTTTCGTTGCTTTATGACTCTTCTGGATATACCACCCCTTCCTTCAAGGCTTCACAAGGCAGAAGGGAATATCTGAAAAATGGCCAAATTAATTATTGAGATAAAAAAGTTTAATTAAAAAAAAAAAGAAAAAAGAAAAAGACCAAAACTCACCCCTCGTGCGATCACAGTGAATCCCGAGGAAACCGTCATCCCAATTCCCAGATATAAAAACGGGAAGAAGTGGAAACCGCTATATCGGTAAGAAGTGACGAGAGGGTCAAAGGCCACAGGGTGGGGGAGGTTAGTCTCCTGAATAAATGGTGGGGACGAAGCCTTTGCCAAAAGCATCTATGAATTCTGTGAATCGTCGAGCGTCCATTGGGCGGCCCCCTTAAAGCCACCGGAGAGAGGGTAGCTGGCCCCTTCGCAAATCCACAAATAAGTCAGTATTCCACTTTGGGACTTAGGAGGTTGTTGTCAGTCGACCTCAGGCATTCACGGCGTGACGGACCTTAACGCCATAGTCGAGTGCGCGTGCGCGTGCGGGGGGCTTGAAATTTTAACGAGGGAAAGGAGTTTCCTGTACGTCCGGCAAGATCCTAGATGAAATAAGAAAAAAGCAGAAGAAGAACCCCCGTTAATTGTATATAGACATGTATATCTATATATATCGGCATTACATTGTATATAAATAACAATAATAACATATGGATAAATAACAATAAGGACGGTACCGGGGAACCCTTAATCGGGAGGAATCGTGAGTGTATACGTTGAGACGTGATAGAACCAACCGAGGAGAGAGTAAGAGAGACAGAGTGAGAGAGACAACAGTGTGAAAGTGCGTGAAAAAGTGTGCAGTCATATTCACTGAAGGAACGCTCAGAAGTTTTGATAGATTTTTTTTCCTTCTTCCTTCAATCGAACTTTATCGTGGTGACATTCTCTTTAATTGACATCATCGACGTCACGTCTTCGTCAACGTCTCCTGGGAGTTCCCGGTGGAGTCCGGAGGATCCACGTCGGGCTCGAGGTTTGTACTGTTAACAGATATAAATTTGATTAATTAATTAATTAAAATTAATAAGGCGTACTATAGTGTTTGCCATTGATAGGAAAGATGGAGATCTTCTGTATGGATATCAATGAAGTTTCAGGAAATTTATAAAGACTGAACAGTGACAATAGGACATTTTGAACGGACGCTTTTGACTTTGTTGGTTTTCTCTCTTTTTTTTTCCCCCTTTCTTTCTCTTGTTCCTCTTCATTACACTCTTCTGGGAATAGATGAGCGCTCGACTAACCTCGGCTACCTTTCGACTTGTTGTAGTGTTTTGGCTTGGAAAGTCTTTTTTCTTCTCTTTTCTTTTCCTTCCTAGGAAACTCTTGTACGTTTAGAAATGTCGGTTGCTGATATGAGCGAAGGGGAGAAGAAATAGATGAGATGGATAAGGGGTTGAGGCG
>NW_014333128.1:66552-176369 GCF_000341935.2 Cephus cinctus | reverse complement strand
TGAGGGGGGGGGGGGGGGAGTTGGGCGAGAGGGAAGAAGCTGTGGGGAGATGTTGGGGTGGCGGAGAAGAGAGAAATAAGAGGCGAAGAGAATTAATGAAGTAGTGAGAGAGAGAAGTGACGTCACGTTTGACATAGTACAGTAGAGTTAAGCGAATTTACAGTAAAATGATTCGATATTATTTAAAAGTTAATATACTCGATTGGAAGACGATTTTTCTTTCTTATCTTTCTACGATTCAACGTGTGTATCGTACGATTGTTCTATGGACGAACAGAATCGATTTTATTGCGACCTTCTGTACAGTCGGTTCTCTCTCTCTTTTTTTCTTTCTTTCTTTCTCTCTTTAATTATTATTTCCAGAAAGACATTTTGAGTTCGACCGAATATACTACCGGATAGGCCGGATTTCTTTGGTATTTATTGTTGTTGCTTGCTATCTGACTATTTCGAAACTTTGATACGTGTCGACCCTGGATGTTACTCCTTTTTTTTTTGCCAATCTAACATGAGATAGTTTGTCTCCGAAAGACTTTTGAATTTCTTTAGAGGCAACGAGAAAATTTTTTAGTGTCCGGTAGAAGGAAGATATATATATATATATATATATATATATATATATATATATAAAAAGAGAGAAAGCAAGATTGAGCTCCACTAAGCCTCACCCTTTTTCTCTTGAATAGCAATCGAAAGGGTTCACCGTGGGATCTTTGGTATTTTCGAAATATTTTAAAATATGCTTTCCTTGAATTTTCATTTTTGGATGTACTTTTTTTTTGTCTCTATCCATCTTCTGTCCCTCGCTCCTGGTCTCTTCGCAGCTTTGAGGAGGGAAACCAAAATCCTCGATAACCGTAGTCAAAGTACGTGACGATTTTCGGGGAAACGTAATCGCCTCGATCCTGGTTTGTTTAACACTTTCTACAAACAAAAGTATATCTGCCACTCGTTGCTTTCTGGTAGTTGGCTGACTGTGTACAGTGGATAAAAGCTGTGAAGAAAAAAAAAAAAAAAAAAAAAAAAAAAAAAAAAAAAAAAAAAAAAAAAAAAAAAAAAAAAAAAAAAAATATGAAAGATGAGTAATCACAGAAGTAGACACGCTTTGGGAGGACTTTAAGCGGTCGATAATAGCTAAAGATGATAATTGATTACCGATAATCAGTACTGTTTGTTATTTTCGCAACAGCTTCTTTCAACCCTTAACGTCACTGTTTGCCCACTGCCCAAACTCCCTTCTGCGTGACGGATGCTCTAAGACAAGAACAAAGTGCAGCCCAAAGCACTGCGATAAGAGGATAGGAAAATTTTGAAAAGGCGATAAAAAGAAGGAACAATATTCCAGAAAACGAGCCCCACGATCTGTACAGAATATTTTGGACAGATAGTCGTGAGCGTTAATTAAATTTGAAAAAAAAAATTTGAAACTTCCCTCCCTCCCTCTCTCTCTTTCTGTTTGTCATACTGCGTCCAGACCCGTTAAGGGCTGTTTATTTTCGGTCCTTGACTCCTGTCCTATCCCTTAACCGCGTCGTCACACTGAGATACAGCAGTTCCAGTTTTATTTATGGCATCAGGAATAAACTGAGTTTCGACTTTGGACAATAAGAACGGAGGATTCTTGAGCCAGAGCTAATTTTCCCCGAGTTAGGGTAGAAAATATATAATACATACCGGTATTGCTCTACTTGAATAAATCAACCCTCGCGACAACAGTAGAAGACGGTTCGGGCTACCCGAAGGAGTCAAAACGGCAAGGGGGGAAAAGACGAGCAGTTAGGCAGTCAAGACAGTGGAGGGAGTCGAGCAGGCAAAGAAGCGGGTTACGGTTTGGATTTGCCAAGAAAATGTGGCCAATTCAGTCGGTGGTACCCTTTTTCAAAGAATAGTCGAGGAATTAGGGTCCTTGCAAAAACCCCTTTTGCATACCCCCCGCACTCTTGGGTTGCCAATGAATACACTACCCGAGAGCGCAGAAGTACCCGACATGGCATCACACTGTCTAGGCTGCAACCCGGTCGCCACTGTCGACGTAGTTCGACGCAATAAAACTAGACTGTTACTTTTGGCTATTAATAAGCACGTCCTTGGATTAAAATGTCTCGTACATCGCACGTGCATTGGTTGGGCTTTACATGTTGAACGTGGCAGAGTAGGGTCCAAGGTGCGCACCAGGTGGTTTTACCGTTGATATCCTGGACGCTGGATTCGATGAGGGTAAGAACTAAGGTTCTGTGTAACTTGATTCTCAGGAACAAGATGAGAGGAAATTGGGATACTCTGGAACCTCTTGTCCTGGCGCCTGGACAGCAGCATCAGCAGCAAGCCCCGCAGCACACCATCGTCGAGGAACAACGTCATCCCCTCCATTCGACAACCACGCCCGCCTGGGGTGGTATCGCCGATAGAATCGTGGTGAGTAATCGCCGCCCCTAGTATAGGACAGAAAGTAGTGAATCGCACCGAGCAACAACCCCTCTTCTCTTTTTTCCCTCTCAGGAAAATCCCACCGTTTCTCGCTCTCTATACGAGGCTCTGTGTATTTTCTCCCCCTACGTAGCCAGCCAAAATGACCGCCACTATTCTCTTTCACCCACTCAGCGATCTCACCCTTATTTTCTACCTTCCCTATCATCCCCAAAGGGGGAACCCGTTAACGCCACGCACTTCGTTCTACTACACTTGGACTGAATATACTCACGTGTTCATTTTGTGTTTTCCTTGACAGAAGGAAGAACCTTCCGAGGATAAGAACAACGACTCGGGTGTGTCACCAGGGCACTATACCAGTAACTCGGCATCCCCTAGAAGTCGCAGGTCTTCGTCCACTGCCAATTGCAGTCTGTCGCCCGGTAGCGCCACTTCCCAGGATTCCAATACAATGCAGTGCACTACCTTCGAGTACAGTCCACAGAGACTGTTCAAAACTTGCGGCTCGCCCCTGGAGTATACCAGGATCACGAGTATGGACGAGTCTCCGCATCAGCAAGATCAGACTATGGACGTCGTTTCCAGTAGCATGAAACCAGCTAGCGAGGACGGCGAAGTTGGTCAGGATACTTTTCAATGCCCTGTTTGCTCCTTCGCTACGTTAAATAGGTGGGTCAAAGATTATTATTGAATTAACTACCAACCGATTCCAATGGCGCTCTTTAAGATTCATGGAGTTAACCTGACATTCCGCCTGTTTCAGGCATCAATTTTCCGAACACTTGACTGCACACTGTGCGACAAAGTGCACGACCCCGGACTTTGCCAAGTCAGTACTCAATCAAATGACAACACAGTCTGAAGAAAACAGCGGATCATCCCCAACTCAGGGTGACCGTTCTGAGCATGAATCCGAGGAAGCCGACGAACCTGGTCTGCGAGTTCCACGTATAAACTCCCAAGGAAAAGTCAAGACTTTTCGATGCAAACAGTGCAACTTCGTGGCCATAACGAAACTCGAATTTTGGGAGCACAGCCGGGGTCATATCAAGGCTGAGAAACTGCTGACCTGTCCCAAGTGTCCTTTTGTCACGGAATACAAGCATCATCTGGAGTACCATCTCAGGAATCACTTTGGCTCGAAACCTTTCAAGTGCGACAAGTGTTCGTACTCTTGCGTTAACAAATCTATGTTAAACAGCCATCTCAAGTCCCATTCGAATGTCTACCAGTACAGATGTGCCAATTGTTCCTACGCAACCAAGTACTGTCACTCTCTGAAGCTTCACCTTAGAAAATACTCCCACAAGCCGGCAATGGTACTGAATGCCGATGGCTCACCCAATCCATTACCCATAATAGACATTTATGGTACGCGCAGGGGACCTAAACAGAAACCAATAAAAACACAGGAAGACACTGGCGTCACTAACGCGGTGCCAAACTCTCTACAGTCGCCGCTAGGCACCAATCAGTTAGTGGTACCACCTCAGGTCTCGCCAGTAAGTCGACATCCGACTGGACCAATGAATCCAATGATCCAAATAAACGGCATGAGCCACATACAGAGTGGCTTGGTACCTTCGTTTCCGTATAATCAATTATTCGGTAGCTTTGCATTGCCAAATCAGTTTGCACTGCCTGAGGAGAATGGCGAGAAACAACTGGAACATTTAAAATCCACAGTATTATTGGAATACGCAAAAGCACTGAGTGCTGAAAGATTCTCCGACGACTGTCAGCAAGATTGTCAGAAGACGTCACCGGTAGATCTTGAACTGGCAGACGGACCTGTCACGCATGACGTGAAGAACAGCGTAAAGGATACTGCCACGTCGACAACAATAGAACCGGATGTTGAGCCCGAGACTAGAACAACTCCGCTGGATCTGAGTAAACCGGAACCACCGATCAGTCAGATGATAACCACCAATTCTCCAAGAGCTTCCGGTACCAGTAGACGCAAAGGAAGAGCAATAAAGCTGGATCGTCGCGTCGTTGAAGATGAATCCGATGAAGAACACGAGGAAGACATGGAGAATCCTTTGGAATCTCCTTTAGCGAGTTCACCAGCTGTTCAGGTTGCCGACGACAGGTCCTTCATAAGCGTTGGCATGAGTAACGAATTCACCTGTCAATATTGTGAAATTGCTTTTGGTAATCTTGTCATGTATACAGTTCACATGGGTTATCATGGCTATAAGAATCCGTATACCTGTAATATGTGCGGCCATCAGTGTACTGATAAAGTGTCCTTCTTCTTGCACATTGCTCGGTCGAAGCACTCGTAAACTGGATTCATTATAATGAGTTTCTTTATGAACATGGAGTCCGCCATTTTGTTGACGCCTTATGTAGATCCATCTTCATGAGATTCGCATTATTCCTCGCATCCTGGAGTCACTTCTGATTTGGCGTATGCACGAGGTTAATCGAACGAGAAAAAAAGTTTGAATACCGGATATATATCGTCTGGCGAATCGAAATAAGCTTCTTCTTTTCTCGTTGCTCTCTTTTTTTGTCTCTCTCTCCTTCTCTTGCTTGCTTGAAAAATATTTATGGAACTTCAACAAGGACTTTGCAGGATTCAACGAGCGTCTTGCGGCTCGCCAGTGAAACTGGGATACCGACGCCTCTATTAAGCGTCTGTTTTTAGTTTTTCTTAAACTGGACCAGAAGTGTTTTCTTCCATTTTATATTTCCTGATGATTTCCACTAGCGTCCGTTGGATACTCGAGTCCTGTTTTAAATCTTTGCGAATTTCTTTATGGCTGACACTCAGAATATGAGGGATTATTATTTTTGATTTTCTTATTCTTTCATTTTATTTTACCGAAATGAACTTTTGAGCAAGCAAAAGAAAGAGAGAGAGAGAAAAAGAGAGCAAACAAGTAGCAGCTCAAGTACATACGTGCCGTTACATAAATAATTATATTTAAGGATACACAGTCATTTATAAAAAAAAAAAAAGAAAAAACTTATCTACAAGTTTTAGGCGCGATATTTAAAAATTCTTTAAAATCCCACAGAGAACAAGGTGGCATCGCCCGGCCACTTTATCTCTGCAGTACGAAGCTCGCATATTAATTTCCTCAATTGCACGGCAGCAAGATGTAAGATAGAAAAAAACAAAATAGTCAAGTAAAAATTGGAGCACGTGACAATGATGCAAGCGTCACAAGACGGAAGAAAGATAGAAAAGATACAAGCAAAGAGGAACACGAGATAGTTTACAATTGACGAGGCTCTATATTTTTCTTTTTCTTGTCAGAGAATAATGTTTCTTGAAGAGAAGGACGAAGGGAATCTCTGCATTCTAGTCATTGTGAAGAATAAATAAAGAAAAAAAAAGAAACAATTAATAACACCGGGCGGACGCTCAGAGCGTCCTCTGAGCTCGGGGTGCAATTTAAGAGTAAAAGACTTATGGGATTGTGGTCGTCACGGCACGGCGTCTAGTTGCGTCGCGACGCCTATCATCCACAATATGGCTGTTACATTCCGAACGTCCTTCTGGATTATCATTATCTCGGACGGAGTTCGTCGCGAATTCATTGAGATTCAATATCAGCGGATCATTCTTCCACGTTCGGTATTAATTCATTGTGGCCTGGAACAAATGCCATTATATATTAGTAAATTCGCGAGATCCTTATTATAGAATATATTTTTCTAAGGAAATTTCTGAGGAGCTTGTAATCAAGAGAGAGAGATTAAGAGAGTGAAATAGAATGAGAGTACGTGAAATGCGTGTGTATATGAAATATTGAAATAATGTAAGATGAAGGTGCACTGAATTTCTCTTTTTCTTTTTTTTCTTTTTCTTTTTGTGTGGAAAAAGGCCTTTTTCTATGCCATCGCGTATCTTCGAAACGTCCTGTACAGCTTACCGGATAGAAGCCATTTAAATACGTATATTTTCAAATAGATAAATCTATCTTAAGATCCTAGCTAGACGGATTTCAATTTATTCGAGTCAAGATGGATTTATAATATTATTATTTTCTTTTTTTTTTTCGTTTCCTTAATTTTCAATTCTTTACCTTGTCCACTTTTCGTTCGTTAGCTTTTTTACTTGTCTTCAACAACGTCCGGCAGGAATTTGCTCGGCGATTATACTTTTTTTCGTTTCTTTATCATAACTTTGTCTCTTCCTCGCTTTTTTCTTGCAATCTGTGAGGATCAGGCGCCATCTTTCATACTTGAAGAAATCTTCCTTATTCCTTTTCCACTGGATGTCGAACACGAAATTCGTATTTTAGTTGTGACTCGAGCAGCCATTCTGGAAATTTAATAATAATTTTATGTTTTTCAATTTGAACAACTTTTACGCGCGTTCTTAAATCTCAAGCTTAATTTTTTTATTTCTTTAAAGTTTCATTTTTCTTAATGACAAAACTTGAAGATGGCGCCACTAGCTCCAACGTTATGATCCTCTTTTCTTTGCTGGATATGCAACTTTAATGATTCCTCGAGGATGAATTTAATGACGGTATTACTTGTGAATTCGTGATCGATGATCGATCGTCGGACAATCTATTGATCGTTTATTGCCTTCACTTCGGCTCACGACTCGCTTTGTTAATGCGAAATCATCGGCTGCAGGTCACGACAAGTCCAATCAAATGGATTTACCTATGTTATGTATAGCGTAGTAATAGCTTAGGACTACGTAATAACTGACATTCCCTCTTATATGTAATCTGAAATACATAAGTTATTTATATATAAAAAAATAAAACCATCTTATCATTACGCATCATACATGACCAATCCTGATCCAATGTTGATAGGAACAGAAAAAAAACGACAGTCGAAAATCGATGAAAATTGTCAAAACTGCAAAAAAAATAGCTCCGGCATTTCATTGCAAATGAAAATGGACAGGAGGAAAAGTAAAGATGACCTTTCTTGGACGCCAGATTTATTTGGTCCAGTCTTCAAAGGCAGCAATGCCAATCTGCGACAAGTCTGAAAAAAGTCGGTTAACTTTATTTATTTTTGAATTTTGACCAATTACCTCTTTTAGGCTATGCACAAACATTTGCGCGATAAACGTACTAGAATTATTGCCACGCTGGTCCCTGACGAACTTATATACACCATAGATCTGACGAAAAAAGATCTTCGAAGATTTCTTGGTGTTTTGTTGCTTATCGAGGATATCGGTGAGTGGATGAATTTTTATGTTTATTGAAAATCAATTTTTTATATTGATTTTTTAGGATTTTCCGCTCTTTGCGAAAGATACAGTAACATGGGCCAAGGTGGGACTTATGTTCTTACATCAATACTGAATTCCTATCTAAATATTGTCGTTGAAAATATATATTCCTCTGAAGGAGATATTTTGAAATTCTCAGGTCCTTGTCACACCAATATTATCACTTACCCATTCCTGATAACATAAATAAACAAAATTTATATATAATTAATTTAGCTGATGGATTACTGGCTATGTGGAAAGTACGAAAGTACGAATTTGTATTTAATACAATTCACTTAGCAATTACTTGCGCATTACATATACAGGAGATACTACAATCTTCCAAAAGTCACGTTAAGTTATTGTCGAGAGGTAACCAAAAAGTTTTCTAATTATACAATATAAATCTTATACAAAAATTTTATTTTTAGGAAAAATGTCAATATCCGCTGGAAACATAACGTTTTCCGTAATAGGAGATGAAAGGGCTCGTCATTTTATCGTAGGAGGAGCACCGCTGATTGAAGCGCGCAAAGCTAAAAAAGTTTGTATACCGGGTGATCTAGTTTTGGCATCCAGTGCTTGGGATCATTGTACGCCCTGCAATTACGAATATGTAATAAAAGATTCGTGCAACGTCAAGGTCATTGTTTTTGGTATAAAATACTTTTTTTAAGAATTAATAAAAATAATCTATTGTTTCTTTAGATCGCCAGTGTAATTGAACATCCAATGAGACACAGAGAGAGAATTCGTGATCCTCATGTACAACCGTCCATAATGAATAACAGTGACGTTTCATTTGAGAGCAGAAGACAAACTGACATTCTCGAAAGTCGCGTGACGTCTAACGAAAGTGGAAAGTTATCAGACAATCTTAATATTACCAAGAGATTTTCTTCGGTAGAAGAACATGATATAGGATATGAAATATTTACTGGTGATTTTACAATTTTGTTGGGTATCGATATCGAAGAAGTATTTATTATTCTATTTAATGACTTTTCAGGACGTATCTCTGTGGCGGAAGCTACCAGAAGGAAGTTAGGAATTCATCTGAGGACATTTATGCTGAAACCAGTTTTGCAACAAGTGATCATTATTTTAGTATAAAGAATTTTTTATGGCAGAATTATCAATTTCGTTTCTACAGATAGCTAAGGATGAGCCGTTGGAAAATTTGTCAGAACTTAGAAGAGTTACAGTGGTATCGATCAACATGATTCCTGAAAAGTGTGCAATATTTGAATTGATAACATTATTGGATGAGTGTTTTATGACTCTTAATCGGTATAATGAAAAATATATATGTTAAATCTTTCTAAACTGAGTTCTGAGCGAGAATTTCTAATACTCTTAATTGATTCTCATTACAGTATAATTCCTAATGATATGGGATGCAAAGTGACTTTGCTCGATAAAGATGTTCTTTTTTTAATTGTTTTTGGATTGAGAGGATATGAGACACAGTATCATTGTAAAAATGGCATAACTTCAGCAATGAAAATGCTTAAAGCATTGAAATCTATACCTGGAGTAAAGACTGTATCCATAGGTGTAACTACCGGTAATGATGTAATTAGAAAAATTGTTAACTATCATACAAAATCATTATTCTCATACAGGAATGGTTTTTTGTGGAGTCATTGGCCACGCAGTCAGAAAACAGTATGCGATACTAGGTGGAGCAGTGGAAAAAGCACCAAAGATAATGTTTGGTTATTCGGACAAGGTAAATAATTATATAGTAAAATAACAGATGGGAATTAAATTAAGAATATGGATTCATAGGTGATATGCGAATTCGATACTATTCTTCATAGTAAATTGCCAAAAAGTAAATTCATCTCTCAAGGAATTAAGGAACTCAAAGGATACGGTTCATGTCATATTTATCAATTCATCGATGACCCACTGTGAGTCATATTTGATTTTTAGAATTAATTCATTAATTGAATGATTATTTGCGGATTTATTATAGGAAATCTGAAATCATGGAGCATACTGGAAACTTACAATATGATTATCCAATACTGGGTCGATTCCAAGAGTTGGAATTATTTTTAGACGTTCTGGATGATATTGGAGTGATTAATAGATTATACTATGGAATATTAATCAGGGTGGGTATTAATGACAGTAATTAAAAAGTAAATTTCTTAATAGAATCATTGTTTAGGGTAAAAGCAGAACTGGCAAATCCAGAATTCTGGATGCTTATGCAGCAATTATCAGATCACGACGGTTAATGTCAATTAATCTATCGTTACAAGCGATCTACGAGCAAAAACCATTGTCAGTCATTTATCGTATTCTCGTGAACGTGAGTAAGGCGTTAATTGATATAAAAATCTAATTCAATATTTTATTTACTAATCATTTTCTAGATCGTCGGTGTGACAGACTGTGATACCATTCAAGAGCGTGAAAGAGTATTAATTCGAAAATTAGCTCCCATTGTTCCTGAGAATTCTCTTTGCTATCTGAATACTCTACTGCGTGTGAACTTTCAACTTTCTGATGAATACTGTGCGGATAATGATTGGTCCCGACACGTCAAGACAATGGAAATATTCGACAGCATTTTGGGAAAGGTAACTTTTTAGCTGCTCAAAATAATGCACAGTACCCTCTCGCTAAATGCACGCTCCCTAAGTGCTCATCCAGATGCCTTCTCTCTATCAGCCTGCAATAGCGTTCTCCCACCAATAGTCTGACATTCCACAGCTTACTCCCCACCTACAATCTATACCTTTGCTCCTAATGCTTCGTAGTCGTGTACCTATAATAGACAACTGCACTTTTATTAATTTCAGTTCAACGAAAGAAAATGTATTCTTCTGGACAACGTACAATTCTTAGACCGCATGTCGTGGCAATACATATGCAGAGCTTTGACAAATGACAACATCGTTTTGGCAATGACAATACTGGAATCTGATTCAGGAATATCACAAGTCTCATCAGACATTATTGGCCATCCTAAATTATTCAAGTGTTCATTGAGCGAGTGGGACTCCAAACAAAATGTGGCCTTCGCTTGTCAATTAATGAATGTCAGGGCAATTCCCAAGAAACTCGAAAAGTATGAATATGTAATAATACAAAAATTGAAATAGAATGACAATTTTTTTACTTTTTAGAGACTTGAAGAATCATAATGACAAAACTCCTGGGTGGTGCGAAGCATATGTTACTTTAGTACTTCAAAATAAGGCACTGAATTTTCTTCACTTGAGTTCAGCAGAGGCGCGTCAAAAATTATTAACTTTTCCACCTGTCAGTTTAATTAATAAAAAACCTAAGGATTTCCTACCAGAAGAAGTAATAGTTTCGTCACCCTTGACAGATAAGGGTCGTGTTTTCGTTTGCTTACTGAATAGAAAATATAATGACGTTCCTAGGAATTTATCAAAGGCTGATGGTAGACTTTTTGATTACTTAATTATCGATTAGTATTGATCTATTGATTATACTCTTTTCAGATATAATGATAAAAGTATATACCAATCTCAATCCCTATGAACAGGAACTGTTAAAGTGTGCTGCTACGTTGGGATATGTATTCACACGTAACATGTTGCAGTCAGTCATGTTTAATTACACTGTTCAGCATACAAACAGCGGTACAGAATTACCTGAAAGGCAATAAATTTGAATTGTTACATTTTTTTCTTATTATTGCAGCCATTGCCGAATTAATAAGGATACAAATTTTAGAATGTGCCTCAATACAAAGACCGAATATTTCAGGTGGTGATCCATATTGCTATTTTGAAGACAGACTAACTTTTTCTGATTCTCATCATTTGTTACTCTGTGCATGTCATCCTACTTGTAATATATATTCCTTCATATTAATTGTAACAGTCGAACGAATTCATTTGATCTTCTGTCAATGACAATTGCAGTTAACGAATCTGAAGAAAATGTGCCAAATTATGCACGCTGCAAGCTTTTGGAATTCAAAGTGCACGCGTTTCGTGAAATTCTTCTGCAGCAAATTTTGCCACACCAATTTTTGGAATTTCATACAAAAGCAGTGAAATTCTATGAGAAATATGCAAGGAAATGTAGCGGTTGTGGTAGTGGGACGTTTTGCAAAACTCCTGGGAAACAGCAAAAACTAGTGAGGCATTACAGAGATTTCTCAAAAATATTTCAATTTTATTACTAATAATACTTATTCTTTGTAGAAAGTGGCAATTGAAAAAATGTCTCCCAAAATTTCCTTGGGCAGAACACAATCAGCATCTACAAATAGCAATGTGGAAAGAAAAAGATATCAGAAAAGAAGTTTTTTTTCTGTAGGGGGAACAGAATTTTTAGATATGGAACATGATCTTAGGAAAATTAGTATCCTTCCTACCGTGCTGGACCAAGAACCAGATGGTATTGTTAAAGATATTTTTATTTAAGGTAGTTGGCCCAGTCATAATTATTGTATCAGTTGTGGACAGCCAATAAGAAATTTTATTTTCCTCTCTCTTGAACATATTGTACATCCAAGGATGTCTATGACTGGTACAGTATCCACAGCAGAGCTCACTGTTTTATATGGGATACTAAAAGGATTTTATATTTTAGATTTTTCAGCAATGTCCACAGAATATTCTTCAGTCACTTATGTTAAAAGACGTAAAAATCGTAATTCCTGGAAAATATGTTGTTTTACAAGAAACAAAAGACTTGTATATCCAAGTGCTACTGGTACAGATCCTTCTTTAAATTCCCAATTGAAATTATTTGGATCTGTCGATTTTCGCAATTGTCAATGCAATTACATTATAAACTGTATTTATTGGAAACTCCTTTATCACGCAAAGCACTTAGGTATGATTTTTATTTTTTTTATATATTTTTAAAAGAATCAAATTGGCTTTCTCCCATTTCTAGATGACACTAACAAGTTCATTAGATTTATGATAGAGTATGAAGCAGGCCTGATATTTACTGGACAGTCTGCCTTTGCTTTGAAATTATTGATAGAGACTGATGAAAGAAATGAGGTGAATTAGGTAATTTTGACAAATACTTTCTTTCGATTAATCAAATCAATTTAAATGAAATTCCAGTTTGTACCAAGGGACCAAGAATTAAAAAATCTAAATATAAAAGACAAGATTCGCAATAAAGAAATTATCCTGTCACTCATAGGTTGATAAGATTTAATTTTATTAATTATTATTATGATTTAATTATTAAATTATAAATTACATCCCTTCCTAGGCGAAGCTTATGTGATGCTAGGCAAATTTTTAGAAGCCAAAGAATCCTATTTGCAAGCTTTAAATCTTCGCAGCATAAAATTTCCCATGGAACAGCCTTTGCTGTGCTTTAATAGTTTACATGAAAATTGGAAACTGTGGCTGCAACGGGAATGCAGTGATTACCCAAACTACAGAAGATTGCATTCTGATAAAGCAGCAACGATATGCCAAACTTGCTCACTGCTCAGAAGTCTTTCTAATTTATATAGAAGAGAGGAAAATTGGAAATTAGCAAACTTAGCAGCACTTCAAAGTTTAAACAAAAGTTTCGAATATTCAACAAGCTTTATCGATACATGTGAATCTTACTTAACTGCGGTTACTACTTACCGTGAATTAGGTGATTTGAACATGTCCAAAAAATTAGAAAGAATCATATTGAAAATAATGAAAACAAAAGGATGGTGGACAAACGTAGAGGAAATTGTCAAAACAGCAGAAGTATACATGTCAATCTTTTATAACAGGTAATAAAAGTTTATCAGATTCATATTACCGTCATATAAAATTTACTATTTTTTGGGGGATTTTCAAAAACAGAATATTACGAGGTGAATTGAGGCTATCACTAATAGTGGGTTTTAAGGTGTTACGAATTGCTGCAGCACTTCATCTATCCCGAATGAAACTGTCCATAATTCCACTCCTAGTACAAATCATGGTAATTCTTTGAAAGTTTTGTAAAGGCAAACAAATTTTTAATCTAAATTTCTCATAGATAAAAACCAAAAGAGTTCACGAGGCAGTCGACTTGATGCAATTACTGTCATTCCTTGCTGAAGAGGATATCGATAAGACTGCATTTACCTGGTATTATGCACTGTGTCTTGATTTCATCCTGGACGTAGGAATAATAATCGAAACTTACGAAGATTGTTCATCATTCGCCCAAAAACTTCTAAGTATAATATTTAATCTGTCTCAATAAATTATCTCATTATACATATATTCTAGAAGAATCAAATTCGGGATGTTACACAGCACGAGATCCTGACAGTTTGAAACGGTTATTAACAGGACTTTGGTCCTGGCAGCTTAGAATGTATGTATAACGTAATTATTTATATATTTTTTTTAATCTTCTTTTTCTATTAGGGGTAAACTAGTCATCGATGACATCGTGTACTATCCAGAATCTTATTTAAAGGATATGAAACATCATAACTTCAGTCGAATTCTTACAGTGTGCAAAGTAAATAGAAATTTGAATAAAAGAAAAAGCAAGCATAAATACCTGAATCTTTCAGGTCCTGGAATGTTATCTGATAGTCGTGACACGTTGTATAAATATGAAAAAAGCAGCAATCCTTATGGAATTACGCACTGGTATCAATTTACTGATAAGACAGCTGAATGGTATTTCAAAAGTATCGAGTTTCGTGAAACCACGACTATACTTATTGAAATCCTATCTGGCAGCAATTCGCGGGTGCGACACGACTGTAAGAATATATTTATCGAAAGGCAAAAAGTATGCGCTCCTTCAGGAGAATCAAATGATGACAGCGTGGATCAAACAAAATACTTTGGTACCTTGTGAATAGACGTAATAGATAAATATCTAATTTAAAAACAGCACAAGTAACATTTTTGTTTATCTTTCAGACATGGCAACACAGACGTGACGTTTTATCTCAAGTTTGGGTAGAACAAGTCGGTTTCGGGAAGACATTTGACTCGCACCAGATTTACAATTTCAATATTGGCGACTGGTCGGCCATATTGTATCAGCTGCCAATACCCGAGAAACATTTCTAATAATAAATCTAGCAATAAGTATAACGGATAGAAAATGGAATATTATATAGGTGTAATAAATATTATAAATATAAATATGGACGTTGTACCGAAAAGTTTATTTATTAAACGAATTATTATATCTCTAAGTACCTAGGAGGTAACACGACAGATTCTCCCATCTGTGAATCGTACTGACTGTACGTGGCAATTAATTTAATCTTCACGGAACGATCCTCCTCGCGTCTCGAGCTTTCTGTTCGCTGAGGAATGAGAAATCTTGAGGTCGACTCGTTAACAATCAATCAATGATGACGCTCGACCGACGCCAGGCGTCGATTTTTCAAGAGTCTCATACCGTCACTCGCCCAATGCGTCATTCCGGAGTTTCGAAAATCAAGATAAGAACGCTTACGATTATAAATTCTCCGGAAAGATTCTTCGCAAACCTTCGTGGTATTAATATTTTTATTTCTCTATTTCAAATTGGCTGTCGTTCGTCCTGAACAAGGCTCACCAGCCCTGAGCCCTATATCCTACATCTAATATTCCATTAAATATTCCATAGAAATGTACAATCGAAAATTTGTCTAACTGTTACCGCAACAGCGATTCTCTACTTTTGACGTGGTAATATTAAATTTACTTAGAACTTGTTGTTTCACTTACGAATAAAGAAAGCTGGTGAAATTATTTGAAGAATTATAAGGGGCAGGAGACGGAAGAAATGGTTAACGGGTGTTCGATTCATCTTGTCCAAAAATTGAAGTGTCATTTATCCAGTTAAGCCTCCCGAAGACGTCCTTGAACGTAAAGAACTCTTTCAGAAGATTGTGGCAAGAAAAACCCCGTCTCGAAACAGGAGGATCGCGCTCGTTATGGCGACACGCGCCAGCCTTTCGATTCTAACGAGTATTAATCTTAATTGAAGAATGATTATCGCGTAATTGATCGCTGGTGGGTTTTTTTGATTGGCCGTGGCCTATTTCATTCGTGATTGTCGACGTCGTTGTCTATACGGCTACTGCGAATACCAGTTTTGCCCGTCCACGGATAGATGTCAGGACATGCTTGGCACGTTTTCATGTACCGGACGCCACTCTTGTGCCAGAGATTGCAGACCTTGGGGTTGTTGCACTTCTTCGGTCTATCCTGTGCTCATACAAACGAAAAGCCCCATCGCATTAGTAAATAAAGAATGAACCAAAAGATATTTATTTTAAAATATAAACCGTCTTTATCAACACTACCTGATAGTTGCATCCAAAAGGTTCGAAATTGCCCATCAAAGAGGACGGCGTCGGATTTCGTACCCACTGAAGCGCCTGCCAGTTGGTGACCACCCAGACATCTTCCATGGAGACGATAGTATCCAGGAAGGAGATGAAACCTTCCTTGTGATGAGCTTGAGTGAACCAGGCAGCGTGATAGAAGAGTCCAAACGGCGCTCTAAATATACATAAAGCAACGTAAATGTAATGTTCAAACGTGACAGTTCCGAGGTTATCTACCTGTTGGTTGTGTAGTGCCTTTCAAAGTTCTTAATAAGCATCTTGTAAACCCCATCAGCAGTTGGTGGATTGCTGCAAGCATCTCCCATGGAACATCTACCACCGTTAAGATCTTGCCACATGACCATAGGAACTTCCCAGAGTCCCGGATATGATCTGGTGGGACAAGGCGGGATCATACAGTCATGGAAAAGTTTGTAATCCAGAGTGTAAGGCCAGCTGGGTGGTCTGTTCTCATAAATTGGCATGGAAGAATCGTAGGTGAAGTTGGTGTCCCAAAGCATTTTGAACATGTTGTTACCACCGACCTGATAAACCGTAAGTAAGAAACGTCAGCCTAAATAATTTCATCCTAAATCAATCGACTCTAATTAAAAGGAACTGAATATTACCGAAAGGAAGGGCGCTCTCATTCCTCTGACATCTTCCAACTTGACGCCACCATAGGCAGACAAGATTTCTCGTTGTCCAGCAACCTCGCGAGCCCACTTCCGGTGAGAGAATTGCTCACCGAAACTGTGCCTAATTATTACACAAATAATCCATTAATCAAATCCAATCAATCATTTCCGTATAGCGCGAGCAAGCGAATGATCTTCGAAGCAAATGAATGACGGAATCATTAATAACCAAATGAAAAGATGCAACGAATCTCCATGTGTTTATATGCTTAGTTCAAAAGCGAATATTAGTCTTTTCTTTTTTTAGATTGATATCAAATTCATTACGATACACCGTGTGAATGGCCCGATCGACCTAGTCTTTACTGATTGCAACACAATATAGCGTGTCCATAATTGCCAGCTGATGAAATAGTATGTTAGTGTATCAATGATCATACGTCGATAATGAAGAACATGAGCGAAAAAAAGAATTGTCACACTCTGTATAGCAACTCGATTCAAGGAGGAGAAGAAAGAGGTAAAAAAAATGAAACTCTCACTAGACCACGCGATATCGTTACGACATATTCCTGTACAGACCGCATGATCAGAGTTTATCTATCCTGTCCGGAACGCACGTACGTGACTGTCCTTGGATTATCTAAAAGGTCAAGTAGATACCGATCCCGGTATGGGGGTCCGCTCGAAATCGACTGACAATACATTTTTTTTCTTCCTTATCGAACTCCCACGTTTCAATATTGAGGACACGCCTGTCGTTAATCAGCCGTTACCTTTTAGTAAACATTTTTTGCATTTGTTTCAGATTTCCTAGTCCCGTGTCTTCCGCCACAGGCAACGATAATGGTCGTATACGAAAAAGGATCATGGCAAAAAATGATATGGTCTGTTCAATAATCACGTAAGCGATTGTGACAAATACGGATGTTGTCTAATATTATATCCGCCTACTGTGCACTCATATAAATTATATATACAGTAGAGCCATTGTGTCTTATGTACATCCGCCTCTGACGGAAAAAATTGAATTTTGCCTAATTAAAATTTTTATATAATATTCTTTTTAGGTCTACCGTCTTTGGGTGATTGGTACTTACGAGACCGTATGGGAGGCTATTTCGTGACCGGAAGCATAGAGATTTTGAACCTGGCTGTAGTCGGTCCATTCATGCGACACGTAGAAGGTAGCCGAGATGGGACATCCGTTTGGATTTTTGCGTCCTTTCTCAAAGAGGTCAGCGTACAGACCCTTGTTCAGGTCGTTCACGGAATCGTCGAAGGTAAGGAGTACGATTTGCGGTATCTCCTCGGGCAAGTAGTCTCCTGTATTATTCAAAGGATTGTACAGGACAGGAAGGAATGTGGAAATATGTAAGTGTTTCACGGATATTGTTCCAACAGGTATAAATTTTTTTTTGTTGGTCACAATGCAATATGTCCAGTGATTAAGTTTTTTAGGGATTGTTTTTTTGTCGTTATGTCATTGTATGCCATGATTGAGAGTAAATAGAGTTGTGTGAGCCAGAGTTTGAGTGACGTGTGAGAGAGAGAGAGAGAGAGAGAGAAGAAAGAAAGAAAGAAAGAAAAAGAAACCACATATTAGTATGCAGTATTAGTAAACGGCCTTCTCTTTTTCAGAAACGCCTCGATTCAATACGAGTCGTACGATTCAAATGTAAAGGAATTTAATTCATTGCAATAGCAGAAGAAAAAAGGAACGGAGAAAAAGGTAACTCGGTGTGTATATATATATATAAATTCTTGGATAATTTCCTAATATATTTTTCTTAACACAGATTTACAGAAGAATCGTACGGCTCGTGGATATTTGTTGTGCAACAAAATTCAGTCTGAGTGAGTTTGTTGCACGGTGAGAGCAGCGACAGAGAAATCAGAAGAACAAGGAGAAACCGTTATCACTGAGAAATTAATGAATTCCCGAGAAATCAACGCATATGCCCTGACACGTCGATCGTATGATTCGTGATCCAAAAATGCAGAATTTCAGAACGTCCGGAAGCTGTGGCAGCAGATCGTTTCCGTTTTTTTTTCTTCTAAATCTCAATGATGACTTACGAGACTGTATGAGACGCCATCTCGTGGCCGACTGCATAGAGATTTTGCACCTGGCTATAATCGCTCCACTCGTGGGAGACATAGAAGGTGGCCGTAATGGGACACCCGTTAGGATTCTTTCTTCCCTTTTCAAATAGATCCTCGTACAAGGGTTTGTTAAGATCGTTAACTGCGTCGTCAAACGTAAGCAGAACAATCTGCGGCGTCTTGTCGACGGGGATGCCACCTGGATTAATTTATCAAAGGCTCAACTCAAGATGGCTGACAACACCATATCGTACCACATCGACTTCACACGCCTTTGTTAAATGCTGATACGAGATCGTGCACTGTCGGATACTGTATTTCTAATAGCAAAGGTCGCTACGTCGTGATCGTTGGATCGATGATCAATGCGCAACAGAGTAATCATTGTAATCAGTGATGATTATCCTATAGAGCTTAGCGTGACCGATGGGAATTAAAATTCTTTTGGCATTTTCTCTCCGCTCCGTCAGTAAACGTCTGAGACTGTTTCCCACGTTGGCAAAAAATGTTTTCTTATTTTTTTTTGTTTTCTCGAGTCTACCAATATTTTAAACTACACGCGTTCCTTTATTTCTCTCTGTCACGCATTGAATTTTAAGTTGTACTCTAAATAAGAATGGAGTTTAGAATTGCGTAAATACGTAGAGAAACGATTTCCGAGCATCGCCTTAAAGATTCGTCATGATCAAAGACGCACTCGTGCGCACCCAAGATCGACAGGATCTATTTCACTTTCGAGTGTCCCGCGTAACGTGTGTGTAACGTTAGAATCGGAGAAAGTGATTCAGTCGGTTGGGATCGAGCAAGTCAATGGTAAAAATCAACATTCGGAGCGCGAACCATGTGCACCGAAGGTGGTGGAAGAGGTTGCGTCACGTCGTCGCGACGCCCATAAACAGTTCGGACGAGACATTGGACAAAAAGGTAGCACAAAGTCGAAGGCACGATTTGTATACCGAGTATAAACGATACCAGACGTATAATAGAATGAAATTAAAAAAAATTAGGAATAATAAAGATAGTCAAAAAATGCATAAATAAAGCCAAAAACACGTACCAGGTATGTCAGAGCCGCCACAGTTACAATCAGGAAGTAGGCAGACATCTTTTCTACACTTGGCTGCAGGTTTGTCGACCTGGGGCGTCGGGTAAATGGGTGCTGGTCTTGAAGGAGGGAACTTGTAGATATCAACGAATTCCTGAGCCTTGGAAACGATCTCAGTCGACGGTTTCAAAGTGGGTCTGGACCGTCTGGAAGGAAGAGTAGTTTCTTTATATAAAAAAAAATAAAGTCCAAAGGTAACCAGTAAGATTTTCCAGTGAATTAAGGCACGTAGTAAAAATAAGACAAATAATAAATAATTAATTAACAGATACTCACGGAGGTGCTGTACCACGATTGACTTGTGGACGTCCTCGGCTGTAAATTGAAAGAGAAAAATCATCCAATGCGATTCGACCAGTTGACTTGTACCAGCTTAATAAACTCAAGAGTCCGATTGGTCATAGCTATATAAGCTGTATGGACGCGGACACTGTCTTTATGGAGAAAGTAAGAGCAAGCTTTGATTCGTGAAGCCTACACAGCATGGAGCGACGTGTTTGAAGAACCAGTCGGAAGCCAGTGGTACGGCAAAGAAATAAGGAGAGCTACATGCAAGTGCCATTGGGTGTTCAAGAGAAGTCAAAGAGGTCGCAGAGAAATTGGGTCTTGGCCGATGTAAATTCGTTCCTACTTGTCAATTGGAGTTAATTCCATTTAAACGTTATGCCGGACCTCTACCAATTTCTTTTTTTCATTCCTCTAGATTCCTTTCATGCGTACGCACCTTGGAGCAGTAACCGTGTATGGACGTGAGGTTGTACTTGGTGCAACTGGTGCCGTTGTAGTCAAAGGTACAAAAGTATCCACAACAACGTTTGGAGTAGTGACATGAACATTTGGATGGCTCAGTGTATTAGTCCTGTAGATGCAAAATAAATTAATTAACTACAAGATTCCAGAGACAACTCATAACGATTAAAAATAGATTTTTCACATATTCATTATTAATGAGATATTTTTATGTTGATTAGCATCGAAGCTATCTGCATTCTGAACAAAGAAGACAGAGCATGGATGCTGCTGGATCAATGCTGATACTACGTATTAACCATCGTCTGCAACCAGATGGATCAGCAGTGACTCAACTGCGGATGGACGCTCGCACAATTATTATTTTTAACGCTGATACCGAACGCAGCCAAAGGATAGTCTTTTATCTTTGCATGGAATCTCCTTTACATTATTTTACATATTTTTAAACACAACAGACTCACCTTATTGATTGCTGCTGACCGTCGTTGATGCGGAATTTATTTTTGTTCAATTGCGCCTGGACGGGACAATAAAGCAGAAAGGATTAGAGAATAATCAACGAATGAGATTCGGATGGTTCTTGGATGTCTCAAAGTAATATTACCTGATTATCATAGATGTCGTAATCCTGGACAGTCACGTCCTGATTAAGGTTGTATTTGTCATTATCATTAACCGTGACCTTTTTCGGTTTCTGCGTATATTGTTTCGAGCTGGTGACGACCTCAGGTATCCTTATGTTTTCTTGTTGAATCGGTACAGTTTGATTGATCGTATATTGATTATAATCTGTGAGAAAATTAACAAAAAAACGAATTCTTTAATGACTCTTAATGATTCACGAGAGAGAGAGAGAAAGAGAGAGAGAGAGAAATATCTTAAGCCGTTTGTCTACTTAAAAATACGACAGATGTAATAAGCAATGACATCCACGTCTACCAACCGTCGTCCTTGTAGATGGAAACATCATCGTCGTAGATCGTGTAATAAGGATAACTGTCAGAATCGCTGTAGTAAGCTTTCGAAATTACAGGGGCCTCTGTGGAAACGCTTGTTTTCGCAATCCTTGGCGATTCCGAGGGAACGCTCCTGGAGACATAGAGAAAACGTGCTTCGGTGATTCCATAGGGAAGCAGGAAGAAAAGAGTGAGAGAGAGAGAGAGAGAAAATAATATAATTTTACCTATACTGGGATTCTTCAGTCTGAGCGCGAGAATTGACCAAACTGTCCTTCTCCCGTTCCTGAAATTACGGAGAGAGTGGACACGTGGACAAGGCCAACGAGGGAGCCAGTAAAAATGGGGGAAAGTCAGGGCCGGTGAGACTCACGGATATTATGTTGCGACGTAGACCGTCTCTATCGCGTTGAACCTGGCCGATCGTCGATGGTTGACCTCGATAGACCCGCTGCTGCCTATCATTCTCAATTTCAGAGGCGGGTCCGTACTCATCCTCGGAGTAGGTCCTCTGTCGCTGCTGTTGCTGCTGATGTCGCTGACGGACGGGTCTGTCGGTGATTGGAGTCACGGCAGGACTTGAGGTGGTCACGAGAACTTGCTGCCTCTGAACTGTTCTCTGGGACTGTTGTTGTTGCTGTTGTTGCTGTTGTTGCTGCTGCTGCTGTCGCTGTCGCTGTACTGGCTGAACCTTGACGGACCTGAAAAATCATACAAATTTCCAAGTGAACGAAGGTTCCTTGCGAGCTGGTTTTGTCCTTAACGATAAAACGACCTCGGTACAGACCTAGCACGCTTGTCTAGATTAATAGCTAACGTCACGGGCACGAATTCTTGGAGAATTTCACAACCAGGGAGAAATTTTAGCAGTAAACTTGTCACTTTTATAACCTGGTCTCTCTCTCTTGGATTCGTTTCACGGACAGCCGATCGGCTCTTTCACGGATCAATGGAGACGTCCGCGTTCCACGGATTCGACGCTGTTAATTCACCAGGTGTATTTCAGGTGGACCAGATCGAATTCCTGGCGACTGTTCTCCCTGGACTTCTTGCACCTTATTCCGCTCTAGATTTTACTTGAAAATATTATAGGATATCGGGCTCACCTTTCCAAAAGAGGATCAGCCTCGGTCTCCCTTGACGAACTGTCATCCTCGAGACAGCCGACGTTGCGGGGCCAGTCGCAGGTCTGGAGTTCATGGCTGCAAGTAGAAAGGTGGAAATTAAATAAATTAGTCTCGAAATTCTATCCTAACGAATTAATTGTCTCCCCAAGGTATCTCCAGTAAACTCCGGCTAATCCAGTTGCCCCCAGCAGTTTAATTTCTCAAGGATCGATACATATTTGGCACCGCGGTATTTGCTGGTAATTGAATCAGGTTTGCGCCACTTCCATTAGGAAGTTACCAATTTAAGGTAACCTATACCTACGTCTACATACCTACCAAAGGTACCCAGGTACCTTGAAACTGGTCTTGCACGATATCCACGTACATGACTGAATGATATATGGATACAGTAAAAAGGATAAATACAGGTATACAAGTTAGGCAGGTGTAGCAGTTAAATTTGATGATTACATTTTATATCAATTTCAGGTTATGTAGCTGCATATGTATTACACAAGGTAATACACAGCCTAGACAAACTCCTTTTACCACGAGTATCGTACTCCCAGACTCGAAGCGTACTTTGAAAGCATCTAGGTACTCGCACATGGATACACTGCCTTCTTCTTTGAAGAATAACATTTTTCTCGATTTCGCGATACTCTTTTACATAATCCATGGGAACGGACGCGTCGGGAAGCTACGTCTCTTCTATTCACCAGGAATAGGTACACGATATTTTTCCGTATTGCTTTCTCGACTACTTTTTTTTCCTCCGCCATCTTTGACTATTCGCATACAATTTTTCTCGTGTAACGAGCCTTCTGCATTACCATTTACATCAGCAAATTAACGTTAGCATTAAAACCCGTACTAATTATCCAGTAATTAATGGCGTTAAACACGCTCAGGCTCTGCTTCATCAGCGATGATCCTTTCTAAGGTGGATATGCAAGATACTCCAAACTGTCAGAGAGACCTGCAATACCGATCTACCGATAGCTGGTGTATGGCTTATGTAAATGGAAGGTCGATGAATCATCGGATCGTCGCTCGGAGTCATCGTCTTGGTTACTGATGCACCGTTTAGAATTGATCGGTGGGATCCATTGATCTTCAAGATGATAATCTCCAAGGAACCAATCATTCCTCTACACCAGCTAGCATACTAATTATCGATCGAGCTAGCTGGCGACTCGTGGTCACTGCTACCAACTGACAGTTGTACGATACTCGTGATGTCATCCGGTTCACTTCTGTTTTCTCATTTTCTCTTTCGTTCAGCCGACCGTTCAGGAACATCCCAGTGAGTAGATCAGTCATTGAGAATCCAATAATTTAATCAACTGACCTGTACATGAGACCCCCTGTGCATGATTCCAGAAGCGCACCCCCGAAGACGCAGACGTAGTACTGAGTGCAATCACGTGGATGAGGATAGTAGCCGAATTCTTCGGGGCATTCAAAATCCAGAGCAGCATCGTTCCGACTGGCACGTGTACTCCTGGGCGTGTTACGCTGAGAATCTGCAAGCAGCGACAACGTCTGATTAGAATATAGTAATTGAAAAAGTCGGAGATCGTTAGTCAAGTAAATTAATTAAGGACGCAGTTCAGATCGGTTAACGGAAAAATAATTGGAAGAACCGGAGAATTACACGTGCTGGTAATACAATTTTATAATGAGAATCCAGTCGTTATGCTAGATCGTAATTTTGTTATAAAATGGAATACAAATTTTTTTCTTTCCTTTTCCAGTTAACCACATTGTTACGGAAAGCAATCAAAGTCTACTGGCACAATACGGATTGGCGCAACCGAATTAACCTACTGCTGTTCCCTTAATTACGAAGGATCGTTAAGAAAAACGTTAATTCGTTCCACGGCGTCGATAATAAATCCCAGGCGCACGCGAAACGCAACGCCGATGATAGGTTATGTCATGTATTATATTTCTCTTGACGAACAATACAAAGGATCTACAGCGGGACTGGGAGCGTTTGGATTAATTGAAGAATAAAAATTAATGGGAATTTAAATAAAAGAACAGATATAAAGAGCCTACTTAAATTCCACGTAAGTTTGTTATGTCAAACTACCAAATTGCTTCTTGCCTCAAACTGCAACTAATTCCAGTGTTAACTCGCGTGTCTGTTCCCATGCTCCGTGCAGAGAGAATACGAGACAAAACCGTTACGTAATCGTTACGAACGTTACGGAGTCACCGAGTTACTGCCTAATAACGGACATAATGAATCTGCGTGGAACCCAGAGCCAAAGGCAATACAGGACGAGTCTCTGGAGTCTGTGGTTTATGTTGCGGAGCAAGAACAATTAGATCGCTATTATTGTCAGCACGCTCAGCTTGCGATTCAGAATTGAGGAAAGACTGAGGAAATAATCGATGCTGTTACGCCTATGCATAATGTATACAGCGATAGAAGTTAATAGCGGCAGAGCGGTAATAAGTGCATAAAATGAAGTCCAGTTGATTTCCTGGCGACATTGGCTGTGTCTATCGCTATCTCTCTCTCGCTCATCTTTGTCATTCAGACTCGTTCGTCTTTGTCAGATGGTAATGCCAAAGTTGAAGGATAATCAGGAAATTATTTAGACAGTTAATTATTTAATTATTCACTAAGACGTCATTCGCGACGATAGATATCACGTTATGATTTCTACTAGCGATAGACTGGCGAGTGTGACATTTAAAAAAATGTCTTGTCTAAGCAGTTTTTTTTGTGTAAATAAATTTTTCAAAAATTCCTCAACCGAGGACACTCGTATTGACGGAAGTTAATGCGAGATCTTTATTTTGTTCGTGAGAAATAATGTAAATTTGTACAGCGAACGTCAATGGCCGCGTGTTACTTGTGTATACCATATATAAGAAACGTAAGCCAGGGTAAGGTTAGGTAAGGTAAGATAAGGCGGAACCGTAAGGCAGTGCAAGGGAGAATTTAGCAAGGCGGGAGAAGTGAAAGTCATGCGAATGATAGAGAGAGCCCAGGATAAAAGAGTCGTCGAGTGAATGAGTGAAAGTGAGTCGGAATACCGAAGTCGGGGTTTCAGAAACTGGAGCATGGCTTGCATAATATCGGACAGTTTGAACAGTTTAAGAGTCCCGTAACGTGAATACGCCTCGTGGACATTTGTAAGTAAACAAAAAAAAAAAAGAAGGAATAATATAAATTCAGAGGTTTGATATTGCACAAATATTATTCACGAGCTGGACTTTATCAGCCGTTATCGTTTAACGAAAGCGAACACGGGAGAATCGAGAAAAGAATTATTCCCTTGCACGCTCACTGGTCACCAGAAGTACAACGCTCTCGGTTCTGTTATTTTGTACATTGCATTATTAACAGGACTTGCTTAACGGTTGCAATGGATGAAGCCTTGCCTGCCAGGGAATTGGGAACGAGGCGGATTTTAATTTCTAATCGCGCCTTAACAGATGTTGATACGCAACCACGTTCTGCAGCCAACTTCAGTCTGCTACGTCGCACGGTTGTGCCACAATGGAAATTATGCGAAACGGGAATCCGTTTGGAGGTTAGGATAACTTCGTTAAGTAAGGTGCGCCACTGTTACTTCCATATCAAGGACGTTCCTTGGCCAGAACAATAGTTCTGTTATCTCGCATTCACCACTATGAAATGACCTCGGACCAATCGCTTCCGATCTTTTGATAACGCAATGCAAACCCCCTGGAGAGTCATTGTGTTTGATCAGCACTGAAATCTGGAGCAGGTCGACATCCACGATCTAACGAAACTCCTGAAGAATTTCCACATCGACTATCCGAAGCACTGCTGCCATTTGAAATTCTCTAAAATAAATATGATGCGTTAATGCCGATCGTGAATTGCATTGATTATGTTACAGAACGCAACAGTAACGCCCTCTCAGGAATCCCCCTGTTACTACAGAGATCTCGACCTGGACGGTATTTGATATTTGATCTCACGATCCTCGACAAGGCCTCCAGAGTGCTTGGAAGTCACGAGAGTCTTGGAATAAATAGGAAAAGTCCTTTCAAAAGCCAATAGCAATAGTATGCTGTTAATGCAGGGCGGGGATCGTTCGCAGAGTGTCTACGCTGCACGTTGCGCACACCGAATCCATCTAGACAATGGCTATATAGATACGTAGGAATAATGGCGTCCCTTCTAACGAGCCTAGACCGGCGAACCGGTCGCAAGTCTACGAAATGGTGGGAATGGAAAGATATTGGACCGTAAAAGAAGGCTGCACTGTACTGCACTGCACTGCGCCATATTACAGTGCTTCAGGCTCTGAAATCAGTGCTTTGCCAATCTCCGTATCTCACCTTTGCTATCTATATATGTATAGTGAATTGCCCAGTCAGGATAGGAGGTATATATACTTGGAAGCGTATATATTATTACGTGGCGATAAACAGCCTCTTGTAGAGCTGTATACGTGGATCTCTATACTGAGGTAAGTACTGAGACTCCAGACACTGAGAATGCAACTCCTCCCACGTGCACTGTTTCCTATTCTTTACCTAGAGCCAGTTCTGCGAAGGTGGAGGTACCAGGTTATTTTACTCTGGTGCAATAAAAGGGCATGCATCTACGTGCTCTATATATATATACCTGGTGATTCTTGTAGGAGTTTTAAAAGACATGCTGAATATGGAAATACAATCGAATGTCCTTGCTGGTTTTAATAATTCTTCACGCTGACTTCTGACTCTTGAGATTGCACCGGGGAACTCTTGAGAAAATACTTCCGTTCTTGGAAGACTGCTTAGAATTACAAGAAAGACGCAGAGGTATTCTTAATCACGGTCTGAGATTGTATACTATATATATCCATGGTGATTGTCACACGGTATCCTACTCTGAAATCGTATACACGGATTGCTCAATGTATTATTGACCAGGCTCCTTCCATGGCATTTATTTTTCATTCTCCTTGTCATTGAGCAACATTTAGATTTAAAATACCCAGGCCACTTTGCCGACTTCACAGATATCTAATTCAGGTGGATTTGGCAATTGCTTCTGTACTAATTCACCAAGAGTCGTGTACTCAATTCACAATTACAATTCAGTATGTACAGCGTGTAAACAGTACAAATTACTATATCACTCGTATACGTTTACAAAACATGAATGGGCATACAAAGCATAAAGAAATTACTGAACGGATGTAAACGAATATCTGCGGTTGTTACTAATCATTTTTTTCTTCTGTCGGTAATTGCCGACGATAGGCGGACAGGTGTCGCTGTCTTTTTCTTCCTTACCTATCCAGCCGACCGTTTCGTCTGTCAATCTTTTTAGAATTCTTTCACCAAACTCTTACCTCTCTGAAAATGTTCTGTCGCTATCGATTATTATTTTTTGTCAGCTCTCTTCGACCAATCCACATTAATCGATAATGATCTCGTGCTCGGTTCTCGCGTAATTTTTATCCTGTCAACGATTACGCAAAACATTTTGTCCCGCTGCCCCGCCCGTCATGCTTCACGTAACTTATATTATCAATTCGGCGACAGGAGTGGACTCCATTTTATGTAAGTTTACATCACAGACTGGAACGCGACTCTCCCGCAAAAGGAGTATCGCAATAGTTACGGAGTATCACGACGATCGACGCTTTGGCATCGGGACGTCATGAGTTAACCTATAGAGAAATGCGTCCTTGAATCCTCAATCACGGAATTCCACAATCAGCTGACAGACTGCCAAGCGAGTCATGTCACACAGAGTAAGTATCTACTTAAATGAAAATGAATTAAAGAACAAGAAGTTAATATAAAATATGGTCGAAAAATTTCTTCAAGAATTTTACAAACTTTATATATCTATATACACGTGCCAGTTGACCCCCAGTCCCGGTTCAAATTAATGGCAGGGTCACTGGTGGAATAAGAGCAAGTCATTAGACATTTTCGGGCTGTCAAGAATGTTGCACCACGCCCGTTCAAAAATCAGCCTTGACCAATGACTCTCAGCAATCACAGCACTCCTCAGTACACTGGAGAGCAAGCGTTACGTTGCTCCAATTTCTCAATTAAAACAAACCACTCTTGTCAGCCATTACCATACATCCATACATCAACCAAAGTGTGACCAGCCACTGTTTATTATTCTACAAGATTCAAAAATATGATTTACGATCACAGCATCACTTTCTACTGTATCGTTAGTAGGTCTGTCAATATTGCCAAAGTCCAGATTCGATTATCAGGTAATTCGACTCGTTCCTGAGATCCAGGGAAAGGCGTTAGAGTGCCAAGTCAAGGCTAGGCATGTACATACGTATAAGAATATTGAGGCGTTACCAGTAAATATATATATATATGGTGAAACAACATATATCAACTGTTCATTGGCACATACGAGTTCTGTACCTTCACCCACGAAACCACTGGACTTATTATTGCACGTAACGCCTGATATTGTCCAATATAAATGCGTACAGGGCTTCGTTATATGTTTGCAGATCCTGTCGACGCACTAAAGAGAGAAACTCGTACAACAATAAGCGTTATGACAGACAGTTACAAGACCTGGCGATAGAAAACAACGAGAAAATATGCCTAATAGATGTTAAAGGAGAGCGAGAGAGACAAGAGAAAAAAGGTAGGTCAATCTAATACATGTCATTATCCACTGCAAGCGACATTGAATTAATATATGGAACTGTCCACCATTTTACTAGAATCTACAGTAGGAATAAAAGATACGTTGCTGATCTTCGTATAATACCAATGATTGTCCAGACGATGCTTGAAAATTTTGAGAAAGGTATTTGGTCATGAATTTGACTCGACAAGTATTTCTGTCCTCGTCTGGCGCACGTGGTCGCGCATAGGACCGTCTTTCTCGCACTCACGGCAGGTATAGCAACTTTGAAAAATCTTTGACTCGAATGCTAAATTTGAAAAATTCATACAGTGACTGCTGGTTAGGTTAAGTTCGTTCAATATGGATACAGCAGATTGTTCAGAAGCAATAATACTCTTTATTGATACAGGGTTATATATGTTTCGACTGTGTACGATTAACGATAAGGTTTCCACGGGTCTGTGGTACTTCAACCGATCCCACGGATCGATCAAGGCTTTACGTTACTTTCTGGATCGACCACGGGAAAGGCAGCCAAGCCCGTTCCTTTTACTGGACGCCATTACTAAATGCTCTGTGAAACATTGGCGGAAGTAAGGTCGAACATCGATTAAGAGAGTAAGGTCGAATCGCTTCCTGGAATGGATACGTTCGTATTTTTTTTATTCACCATCAATTTTACCAGCCGTTTAAATTCTTCGAGTTGACGATATTGTATCGATATATCTCGATAGAAATTAAATCCGCATCATTATTGTTACTGTTATTTCTTAGCATACCACATCACCTTGATTGAGATCCGCTTCAATGTGATTTTATCGAAAAGACCGGCATTTTGTGTATGTATTAGGATCTCGCGTGGTATTGAATTTTACTGTATTTTACTGAAAGTTGTGTAAATGGGTTAGTTGAGGAGATTAAAAATAAAAAAGAAACGATGCTATTTTTAAACTTATTTTTTGGTTACCCGCGATTATTGGCGTTTCGTTGTGAAATATTTTTTTTGTTTTAACGAATTTCTATATTTTTAGGGTGGTGAAAATAGAGAAACATTATTATGAAATTTAATCAAAATTTTTACATGCTAATTTATACGTTATGATAACGTGTTACACGTTAAATGCTACGCTCGTTCAACAGTCTAACACGTCCTTAAGGTGTTATTAGCATTAGACGTTATTATCGTTATTCTCAGAAACCAAATGCAATAGATATGATCACGACTGTGGTCCATGACTATTCTCAAGCGTTGAGAAACTTTGACTATTGGCATTTTTAATAATTTCATCATCCTAGCCGAGATATTTGTTGTTACATAATGTGACGCATCTTCGAGGACACATATTGGCTCCATGTGTTTATCAAACATTAAAACCACGATACGCGAGAATCTAATGAAAATTTTGGAAATAAAAACAGAAAGAGGACAAAGAATTGTTACCAACCTCAATACTTGAATGCATGTATATTCGTAAAGATTCGTAAATTAACGAGATTATTTTTATATTCGCGTAAATATAATTTTGTTGAATTTTTCATAAAAATCGAAGGTCCTTCGTGACCTGACGCAGTCGAAACGTGAAGACGATTTCAAACAGGATGATGAATGTCCGTCATTAGTTGGATCCGGCTTTCTCGCGAAATATCATCCAAGTAATGGCGACTCGAAATTGGGGAAGGGTATAAAAGAGAGATGGATGGATAGAGATATATAAAAAATGAATAATAATAAAATATCACCCGAGCGTTTCGTCGAGAATTCAAAATTCGATCCTGTAACAGCTTTCTCGGGAATTTACTGAATTTCATTTCTTTCGTATAAAGGCGATAGAGGGAAAGGGAATATTATTTAAATAAACATGAAAATAAATACCAATAAATGGGGTTCCTGGCGAATTAAGAGTTCATTGAACATTAACAAGTTTCTTGATAGAGTCACGTGTATATAGTTCTGGCTTCTAATGTATAATCCTGGCTTGAAACGATTTGCTGGACTAACGACGCGCGACATTTAAATAATAACCGCCAAATTCGGTCACGAGTCTTCTTTCTATAGTAAACTTTCACTGGACGATGATGATCACGTAGGTGTGTCCGGCTCGTCCGTATTGATTTCTAATAGGGAGACACGATCGAAAGGAAAAATATATTTGACAACGAGTTCGACTGTTTTTTCCTCTCATGACGTCTACGAGAGTCCGCCTTAAGGATACAATTTCAACTATTTCGTAATTACGGACATCACTTTGCTGGCTTACGGATTTTAATGAAAAACCCACATTTTTGCTCTGGTAGTAATTAATTTTTTTTTTCAATTTAACACTCGAGCAATTAGGATAATCGGGTCTTGTGCCATTGACCGGGAAATTCAAACGTTCGACGTGCACTTGAAAATTTTTTTTTAGTTTGTTCATAATTCTATTCTCTCTCTATGAATCCTTCATCGATTATGCCAGAAAGTAACGTTAGAGATCATCAAAGAATTTCAAAGGAATTAAGACGATGTTATATACTATATATATATATGTGTGTGTGTGTGTGTGTGTATACCTTGATTTAAACCCGCGAGATTCAATTGGGTAATCGGTCGTATTCAAATAGATGCGTCAATCATAAAAAGTTACTTAACGGTAATCAGTAATCATCATAAAGAATTTTTTTGTACCGAATATACTATGACTCTTGTATTTTGTATCTTTACAGACTCAAGTCATTATAGTGGGACATGGATATCTGAGCGGCTTTTAGTTGCCGCTTAAGGCTCCATAACGTTCATAATACAAATTACATATTTCCTAGTGACAAAAAAATCATTTCAAAAGAATACAAAATTCCCTAAACAATGGTAATACAAAAATAATATGTAAGAAGAGGATCCATGGATGAAGACGCTAATGATTCATCCAACGACCAAGCCCACAGAGGATGCAACCGATATAAGAACATCAGAATCGAATCCTTGATTAGTATTCTTAAATAAAAAATGCACCAGGTATAAATAAAAATCATACAAGTCTGTAGTGTAAGTGTTGAAGTCTACTTTTTGTTCTATCTACTTTTCTTTTTTCATTAAAACGAAAGTGAACTCCAATCCCATAGGCATCTCGTGATTTCCCATCTATGCTAATTCAGCAGTAGAATACTGATTACGAATGCCTGCTAATTACTAGGAGCCTATATTCAGCCCACTGAGTATAGGTGCCCATCTGCATAGATGAGAATCTGATTCTTTTTCCCTAACACAGGAATATCGTACTCTTGGAAAAAAGAAGGAGGAAAAAGAACGTGGACACAGTTAAAATTCTGAAAGAAGAAAGAGAATTCAAATATCACCTATAATCCAGCCAGAGCTTCCCTATGAGATTATACGAGTGGGAGCAGCCATTGGATTGCGTTACCGGCGTCACTTATGCAGTGGTTATTTTTTTTTTTCATAAATTTCTCGCCTACTGACGTAATAGGGCATCCAGTCGGACAATGGTTGCTGCTTGGCTATTTCAACTGAACGCCTTCCCTTTTCCAGTTAACCAATCCACGGTGAAAGAGCAAGTAGCATCCGTTTCCCATAGTACGAGCCAGAGTAAAAGTACAGGTATGATCGTATGTGGGAAAAATGATAAATTAAAGAAAAAACTATCCAAGGACAATTACTAGGGAGAAAAATAAAAACGATATAATATATATAACGAAAAGGTAAATGTTCATCAGCTTTAATAACACTTGCGCAAGTTATATTTCGAACGGAATTTCAAATCGTCCCGGGTTCTTTCGCAACGTACATTTTTCCCATGGGATTTAATAGATGGCGCATTAGACCATAGAGTATACAGTACGTACATAGAATAGAGATACAGTAGGTGGAAGGTGACGGTATTAAATTAACCCTACCAAACTCTGAAAACAGCGCTGTGCGGCTTCGTGTAATCAAGCGTCCGCACGATATTCCCTGTGACCGTTTTCTTCGCGCACGTGCGAAAGTGGCGTAAGTCGTTGATTTCGCTGAGCGCAACGAAGGTTTCACCTTACGTTTCCTCGCAATGATACCGGGTAGACATATTATAGAATGCCATATTGAAAATAGTTTTAAAAAATTCAAACGCTCCGTAACGAGAGTGACAAACATTTTACGAGAAACAGTAAAACTTGCCAACCGGTATGAAAGGTATACAAGATTAATTGTAGTTACATATATATACTTTTTTTCCAGCATTCCTAGAGGGTAATAATATATCAATAAAGAATAGCCCCTGGCGTCGTGGCGTAACTCATGAAAATCACTCTTGCTCTTTTCCTTTTTCAAAGGTTTACTGACCGACAGCCTCTGTGAGATTCGTATCTACGCGAAGAAGAGAGATAAGGACGAAATGAAAAAAAAACTAGGTTGGAGAAAATGCATCGCCTGGTAAATGGTGAATCAGGCTCGCTCAACTTTAATCTTAAAGGCAATCAGAAGATATCAGGATACCGCAGATACGTGTAGCTAAGTTAGCCATGGAGTAAGGATGAGAATAATTGAAGAACGGGTAGGAATACCTGACCTACGTTACTGCTGGATAAAATCCAGTAACCCTTTTCTTGATAATTGGCAAAAAAGGATTATTGCCAAGAAGGATAATCTGCTGAGGTTTGAATTTACCAGGACTTGAAAAACTGTAAGGTAAGTGTTTATTATTATCGTTATGGCGCCTACGCTACACAGGATCCGGCTTGATATTAGAATTTGAATAGTTGTTACAGTTGGTATTCCTTAGCGAGACCGTTGGTACGTACCCTATCTACCTACAATCCTGGCTTAACCGGTAAACAGATATTTGTAATACCAGCAGTAAGGATTTCGTAAAGCGACAAACCTTTTTTTCCTGCACACAAAACGACTACGTGAGACATTGCGAGATCTTCGCTACAGGAGTCTGGATAAATAATAGCTTACAGCTAAAATGCAGAATGTAACAAGAAGAAGAAATTGATGCAATGGAGGTACAATAATTTATATAATAAAATGACTGAGTATGTTCAGATAATGAAATTGAAATATTACCGTCTTGTGGACAGTAAAATATTTGTACTTTTCTTTTTTTTTTTCAGTGACTTAACACCCTCGGACGTACCTCAGGTATATGCACAGGATGTAGTTTATATATATATATTTCTGTCCATTTCCGCGTGCACCGGTTATTCAACGGTCCCTCTTACGCAATTTATACTCTACTGACATTTTCATGGATCACGTAGTACAGTAAGACGGCTACGAGTTTCGTACGTATTTATCTTGCATATACGTTTCACAGTCTAGTGGGTTAAATTTGTAGCAATATACATTTGCTAACTGTTAGAATGAATTTAATTATAATTGACTGTTAAAGGAGAATCAAGCGGCTTGTATATTTTCTGATCGATTTCTACTGCGGTAAAGGAATCCGATCGTCCGTGAAAGGAACTATCGCGTAACGCTTTGGCTTTACTATCAATGTCAAAAATCTTGAGGTACCCGTGAGAATGATTGTAAGGAAAAAAAAACAGGCTGCCTGAAATTTTCCAAAAGAAACTAGGTGTTACGTGGATACCTCGTTCGGTGAGTGTATTTTATAAAAATGTTCAAGACTTCCGGTTCCTTTGAACTTTAGTAAAGAAATGAGGAAGCCTTTAAATGGTAAATACAAAATAATGAAATTGCTTGTGTGTTAAATGAATAACTATTATAAAATATGTATAGTCATTATGTGTCTGCGCTTTGTGCACATCCAGTCTCTTCTATAAATGGTATCTCCGAAAGGCCTAACATTTTCCACAGCAGAGTGGAAGAACCGTCGATAATCATAAAGGTCGGTGTCGTAAAAGTGGAAACTCATCCTGGATCGTACAGCGACTCCTTTCAAGCATTAAAAACGAAGCAGCACGCTTTGTTAGTTACCCAGCCGTTAAAAATTCAAGACGTTACTTATTGCAAGAAAATTAAGAAGAAGAAAAAAACAAAAGGAAACTCACCCCCGCTGGATATGACCGCCAGTACGAGTATCACGCTCTTGAGGATTAACATTTTTTAATATAAAAATTCCTTGTCGACAGTGATAAGAGATACTATCGACTGACAGGACTTTTAATATCCTTTGTAAAGTCTCCACGTTAATTGTGTGATTCAAATTAAGGGCATCAGAGAGAAAACAAAATTTTTTAATTTTCAACAATTCTATTTATCTCTCTCTCTCTCTCTCTCTCTCTCTCTCGCTTGTATAAACCCCGCACTTTAATTCAGAGTCCACTTCTCTCTCGTACGTCAAAAGTTTCGCGCTCCTATAAGATTTTGCAAAATAATAAACTATCCTTTAAGATTTGGCTCTCCGGATCCAGCTTATCACGGAGCGACGTTCAAAAGCACGAGAGCGCCATCAGACGTCGCAAAACATATGCTACGGTCACGAAGAGAGAAAGGTGACTGGGGATACGCAAGGCGTGCTCAATACCTCCTGTCTTCTTGGCATAGTCACCTTTCTAGCAAAGCTGCAACAAAGAAGGGAGTGTTAACTATACGAGGAGAGACGGTTCTGCCACCACCACCACCATCAACACCACCACCACCACCGCCGCAATCATTGCTAGATATTCCACCACCACTTGGATTATCCTGACCAACCACCACCACCACCATCACCAGCTCCAACTCCAAGAAACGTTCTCCATCAGCATTATGGAGCCACTTTCTGGAGTGCTCGCCGTCTTGTTTAATCCGTCTTAGATACTTGGTCCATATTAACCCTGAAAGGGTTCTCGACTTACCAGAACCATTGGGAACGTAGTTCGATTCTAGGGAAAAGAAAAAAAATCTTTTGACATTAGATACTGTATTTTATTTAAATTAATCCATAACAGGATAATCATAGATCTTGAATCATTACTTTTTGTTCATGATACTTTACAATTGGAATTTAGTGTTTATGCATTTTGTTACTTCCTGCAGAATGTCTTGGGGACATTTTTTGTAACGCTGCTGTTTTTTACAATTACTAATTAGTTTTATTGGACGTTTTTGATCTATATATAGAAGCTTTAATTGAGAGTGGAATATAGGAGACACTGTCGGTATTTCGCATCCGGTTACTGGGTGTATCTAAGATTGTTTGTATGCTATATCCTGCAAGAACATTGCTTTACCCACGGTATTATAAACCTTTCTTTTCACCTTGAGAAACGTGCTTGTAAATCGATTGGGACAAGTCTCTGGATTTCGTGGAATGTTACATGCTTGTACAGAGAGAAGGGATACCGGTGTAACCATGCCCTCTCGATTTCAATTTAGGAATTTATAGATAAATGAGAAACGACTGAAAGTTCCTAGAAGGTATTTCACAGGACTCCTTACCGGAGTGACTTCTCTTAATGAATCGCCTGAAGGAAACAAAGAAAAAAGAATAGAAATAATTACAAGTATCCAGGAAAAGTCTCGTTCTTACTCTTTAAAACTAATGTTCATCCTAATTAAGCAATCCGGCTGTTACGTTTGGCGTGTCCTGTCGCTCTTTCTCACAACTAATAAAGTTCTTCGCCACAAACTAAGATAAGTAAAAAGAAAATACAGCCGACAGGTCTGCCTGTCTAGTTGAACCCACGTGGAGAAGATTTTGGAAGAGAATGGAGCCACTACAAAAGATTTCTGCTTGGAGCAATAAAATCTTAGCCAAAGTATTGAAGTTTCGTAATTTGCAATAGCTGGGAGCTATGTAATAGCTTTGAGGAGTAAGGAGGCAAATGAAGGAAAGAAAGTAGCAATGAGTGGAGGAGCAAGAGAGATACAGAACAGCGAAGGTATCGACGTTAGTTATTTTAAAACTTCTTATCCACCTTTGCTTACAGTCTGTGAAACAATACGTCACGACCCTGAAACACGCCTATCCCTCTCAGACGTTATCCTCAGATCAGCCCAACTGAACGGGAGCAATTACTTCTTCTTGTATGCGTACAACGTGCTTAAAGGAAATCTTACTTCTTGTTGCTCTTTGACTTTTGCAAGAAATCAGCTGCCATTCGACACCGTCCACCAGATAGCCACGTAGACGTTGGTTGTTACGCGACTACGATATTCAGTTTGTTTTCTTCTTATCCTCTTGATTATAAAAACTGAATAAACGGCAGCAAGAAAAAAAACATATGTCCCCTTGTTCCACGATGCAGAAATACTGTGAAAGAGATTTTTCCATACAGGAAGTTTGCTTGATTTTGCTCAAGTGTTTGTAATGAGTTTCAAATATAATATTTTGTTTACCAGGTCGGGACGAGGTTCAATTCTTCACGTCTAGGAAGTCGAAGTGCGATTCAAGGCTGAGCGAAATAAATTGTCAATTATTTGCATAATTGTAGACTCGCTAGACGTTACGCTTTATCTCTGCTCCATTGTAGCCGAACGTTTCGACTGTGATTGATTGTCCCTGCAATAGCCAGAGGGTGGAAGAGATAAATAAAAAAATATACCTTACACCTACAGCGGGAAGAGTCTATTAAGGACGTTCTGCATTTCGGCGCCTGAGGACTTAACGGGTATTATTTTGTGGCGTTTTCGGCACGTGTCCTCCTTTCCTGAATGTACTTCACGAGCGTCTCATCTGTGAGTAACGTGGGTGGTGATAGCTCTGGTAGATATTTTTGTTGAAGTTCACAAATTAATGCCACCCGCGCGTCCCTGAAAATCATTGAAACTTTCATTTTTTTAGTTCATCAAGGTAAATGACGTCCGGTTATTTTAATAAAAGTCGTATCCAACACCTGGACCAGGAGTCTGGGAGAATTTATAATGACGTGATTGTCGCTCCATAAACTCTTGGTTAACAAGTCCGCTTCCTTTTTTTTTCTTTCTTTTCCACAATACTCCTCTAGCCAGTCTTTTCGAAAAAGTTCTTCAGCCTGCGGTTCTTGCGGTCTGCGAAGCCGTTACCCCGAATTTCCATGACTCTCTACCTGGTCTCATAATACATCCGGATGGTCGATCATGGTGGGCGACTATTCGACTATCGAATTTACTGCAAATACTTGTCTTCGTGGTCGCGTCGTTGGGTAAAGAAACAGCGTGACAAATTGAGCACGCGACAACTTTTTAAAACGGAGAAACTTGCGATATAAATAAATAAGAAAGAAGAAGCACGATAAAAACAGGAAGTCCTTGCGTGGATTACTTGTTAAATAATGTTTTTTTTTATTAATCTCTATGAAACGATTTTTTATGTACATAAATAGCAATGCGGCATGGCAGATAGTCGCGGACTGCATTATGATAAGATAACAAGGATTTGTTAATATTGACCTTATGACCTTCGTATGGACCGTCCTTCGTAACAGAAGATGGATATGGCACAGATTCAAATACCAAGGTCACAGCGAAAACCCTGTCGATTAACGTTAATAACTGTCTCGTTCTTATGAATTCTTTATCATTGTCTTCCAATCTTTTCTTCCACTCTTATATTATTTTCATTTGATCGACGAAAAATCGTTAACGTCACGATACTTGCGATAGCCTCTCTCGATTTGTCGTTTATGTGACGAGTCTAACTCGTCGTGAATCGACATGGGTAAGGAGGAAGCAAGAAGAGTGGGTGGAACCAACGCCCCCCTCCCTCCCTTAAACCTCTGGACGCTCCAATGTATAATGTCTATACACGCGCTTTATCAATTAAACAATTTATGATAATTCGTAAAATATCGTATAGAACTCTAATTACTAACTAATTCAATTTGCCTATACTTTTTGCGCAGGTTGCTCACGGAGTCTTTGAACAGAACAGGATCCAGTCTCGTGTTGGAACGTAGTAATGGCATGTAGCCGAAAACAGCGACGAACGTATTCATGCAGCTTTGTCGCTGTATAAAATGATCTGGATCGTTCCATGGAGATCTGAAATGATATGAATAACGGTATTTCCTGTATCCTCCGAAAAGGATAACGAGTAGAAGAAGGAAAGCAAAAAGTATAAGAATTTTGTTACAATTACCTAATCCCGGCTAGAGACGTGTCCTTATAAAGCTTGCGCTGGGTAACCTTGATGGGCGGTCGACGTGTGACGTGGCTGACTAAAAAATTCATAAGAATATCCTCGCAGTTCTGTGACTGCTCCACGGTCTTGTGGAGCGTCGAGCTTAGGAGTTCGGTGTAGAGAGTATTGTAGTAACGATGATAAAAGGCGGCCCCGGTAAGGACGATGCTGTAGTCGTTAGTCCACTTACTGGTATAACCCCAGGAGCGCTGAAATTTTATGAATCCGTGATGGAGACTAGGACGATGAGAGAAGGATTGATTCTGGTAAGGTGAGTAATTTTTACCTTGGAGTCATCCCAGTAGTGGGACCGCGCCGGGTAGCCGACGATCCTCTCCGGGAACGAGGACCAGACGGTGAAGGCAAAATCAATCTCGTCGGTGTTCAGTGTGGCGTCTTCGTCTAAAGATAATATGGCACTGGTTCTGATTAGCGGATGAGGATAGAAACGATGTGAAATTCCATCCGCAGGGATGACGTGTATGGATGCCTTTATTCCTTGCCAGCGCGGCCTCCTTGGCAGAGGAATGTCCGAGTTCCACATTAGGATTATCTGTGGTTGATTTTCAGAATTGGTTAATTTACTTAATTTTCTTCTTTACATTCGTTTATCTCTATCGTTACTATTAACGAGCTTCCTTGAGATACACCTTTGACCAGCAGAAATCAATGATCGTGTCTCTTACCTTATCTAAATATTTACTCTTGGCGACGCTTCTTAGTAGTCGATAAAGTACGGCGGTTGAACCCAGTTGGGAGTAGATGATGGCAGTGAAAGTATTACCAGGGTTGCTGTTCGAGAAAGGTAACTCCTGTTGGCTGTCTGCGAATTGGGGTAGGATTGCCAGAGCACCAGGACTCGTGTTCCAGATTATCCCTTCCCGTGTACCCTCCCAGGGCAGTCGTTCTCTAATTGTCTAGATTTAGATAGAATATCATTTGGATGACTTCTACTCCAGGTTTCTCTAGGCTCATACATGGTGGAAGGATTAAAAAAACTCACCTCGAACACAGTGAATATTATTTTTTCGATAGAGGAGAAATATCGGTCCCATAGGAATTGGGTTTGCTGCCGTAACTTTAGTATTTGCGTGTTGGAAACAGATCTCACTATGTCTGGAATCTATTCCGATAAATCGATATCACAGTTGTTCCATTTAAATGAACTAGGGTGACGAAAGAATTTACTAAAAACTAACCTGGAGCAATAGTCTTTCATCAGAAAATATAACAGCCTGATTCCAATCGATGCGCTCATGAAACGGCAGTGCCCAGCCATTGCTCAAAATGACTGGTATACAGCCAGCTCTAAGAGCCTCCAGGAACCGAAAGCTGCCCAGTCTTCTGCCACGAGGTACAAGGCAGAACGTAGCGTTCATTAGTAAAATCTCATAGTCATACCTGGAAGAAAGTAATGACTCGTACATCATGGATCCTGACTGATCTTTCAATTGTGTATTTTAAGCCCTAAATTTTCGCTTATAATTTCTTTGAACTTACGTATCATATTCCTGGTTATCCTGCTGACAGTGCTCATCCTGTAGCTCTCGCCAAGCCTTGCCGTGACGGCAAGTTGTCACGAAAACGAGATCCTTGGCATTGTGAAGATGATACAAGGCGTTCCTGGTTTCAGATCCTATACCATGTACGTATCTCTTCCCTTTAAATGCTGCTACGTATTTTTTATTGCTAGGAAAATTATTTTCTGGTGCCTGACCGGGTTCACCACCACGCTCAGGATGCTGCTTGCCAAAGAGAGGTATGGAGACGTCAAAGTTTGGCCGTAGTCTAAAGATGGACATACTGGCTTTCGCCAGGATTGCGTAGCCCAGGTCAAAGGCCAATGACTCCTCGGCATAGTCGGGCCACGTACCAGAATAAAGATTGAAGACAAGGTGGTTACGACCATTATTCCAGTAAGGAAGTCGTAATAGCTTTGAAGGTAGATTGTGTACAAATTCTGTAGAGAGCGGATCCCTATCCAAGGTATCTAGGGCTAGTACAAATAAACATGCCTTTGCTGGATCTGTTGTGTAGTATCTGGATTCAGTAATTACATTGAGAATTTTTTGGTAAAGTGGACTTATGACATCTTCTACTGGGTAGACGTAAACAGTAAAGCCCTGTTTACACTTGGTAAAATCAAAGCAACTCTCCATACGACATTGTCTTGTATGTTGGGATACGTGGATATTGCCATTGGATGTCCTGAGATCCTTATCGTAGAACTCTTCATTGAGACTTAAGTATGATGGTAGACGCTCGTATGGCAGCTGCGTTCTGCCTGTCCACTTTTCACTTTTTAACCGATATCCACCAAAGTAGCAGTAGCCAAGAAACGCGCACGTTACAAAGAGCAGTAAATAGCGTTTCTTGGCTTGCATTGTTAACACACTCAGCTTAAATAAGGATGCTCACAGGTATTAAACATTGTCTCTTGAGGTAAAAGTTTTTCTTCTCTGTCGAAGGCGCATTGTAATAACACGCACCAATTAACACTGTTCACGACAGTATTATTTTACAATAAAAGGGGTGCCATTGAAAAAATATCACTGTAAAAGGAAAGACAGTTATGGATAGATCAAAATTATCACTGTCAGTTTATTACAAAATAAAATCTTGAAACATCTATCGGATATGCAGCACTTGCCAAGTATTATTGCTTATCGGTAGTCATATTGAACTCTTGAATGTGAATAAAGTATAATGACACCAATGATTTCTAATTTTAATTTATGTGACCTTCAGAAAGTTTTAAGCATAACCTGCAGCGTTTTATGTGATGACATGCACTCATCTATAATGTATGTAAATTACCCAAAGTTCTGCAAGCAACAGTATTAAAAACTGTACCTTACAATGCCACAATACATCAGAGGTATTTAAATGGCAGAAGTCCAACCAATAAACATTAAAAAATTCAACTATATGTATACAATTGTGCAAATATTACAATCCTACATATTATATATTGCAGCACAAGATCTGATTACGAAACTAGACATTAGCTGCCAATAAAATTCAAATCTTATCATCTCTCACAAGATTTACTATTACAATTAATGATTGATGAGTATTTAATGACCATTATCTCAACGTAGTCACAAAGTTAATCACGTATCAAATTCACATTCTCAACCTTGGCAGTGGCCTTAAATAGAACGATGGACAGAGCTTTAAAATAAAATATGAGAAGAATCACTTAATAAAAAACCAGAAATCATTGAAAATTAAAAATTGACACATCAATCTAATCAAACTTTATGACATTTCCATCCTGAAGAGCACCACACAAAATCCCATTAAAAATCAAAGAACAAAATACATCCTTATACAGAATACTATCCAAAGATCTATCAGTGAGTAATAATCGGTGACAATCCGACAAAACCAATAACAAATACACAACACTGATAAGGAAACGGAGCAACGAACGTATAATAAAAAAAGAAAAAAATGTAATACAAAAAAAAGAAGGAAGTCGCAATTCAATGGCTCCCGTCTACCGATGCACCTTCTCATCCGCAACTCAACATATCACAGTGATCTCTTGTATCGTTACTAGTGATCATCTCTGTTTATCTTCAATCTTTGCACTTGGTACCGCACGATGAGCTTGTTAGGTTAGTTTCGAATGAAACGACCTTTGCCAGGGAACCCGGCTCGATCACGCCCGTGCACATTTTCCGGAGCGAATGAATAGCGCGCGCGTAATCAATGCGAAACGGTAGCCAAGAGGCGCGAAATCATAGCATGCCCACGGAGTAACAAATAATTTATGTACTTAAAAAAAAGTAGGACACACAAGTTATGCAAAGCTCTGCGAAAACAGTTTAAATTAACAAATCACTTTTTGGTTATTCTCTTACGCTTAACCATAGTTTCTGTCACGGCGACTCTGCCTGTAAATTGCATATGTCATACCAATGTCGTACGTATATGTAGAAGCTGACGTGCTCACAGCAGCCACCTGGCGGACAATGAAGCAACTAACTTTCCCGTCGCTTCAAACATGTGGGCGTCGCTATTAATCACGCACGGGTACTACTCGCGGTTTACGTAATCTTAATGTTTCCAAATCGTACGATAGTTTCAATTTTCACGTTTTATCTGAACATTGTAATAAAAGCTGATTTATATTTATTATTTTGCTTTCGTTAAAGGAAATACGTAGAGCATGCTCTTATGGCTTTGCTGAAACAAACATGTGTCAAACATAAGTCACTCTTGTAATTTCCATCTTGGCTTTAAAATATAACTGTTTATTCGATCAATTTTTGTTTCGTAAGTATGTGCTTATATATGTTAATGACATTGCCACGTCCTTTACGCACTATTACGTTTTATTATTATTTTTAATATATCGCAGTAAGGATGGGCCGTGCGGAAATCTCGCGCATGTCTATATTTATAATTTATGTACGTTTCGAACGGCCGTGGCTATAGAACGATGCTTAGAGCTGATAACGATAATGTAAATTGTCCTGGTTGTAACGATATCGTAGTTCTATCGATTCCCTTGGAGCATTTCAAGGGACAACAGTACAAAGTAGAAAGGGAAAGGAGTACAAGTCTTCGCTTTGTAGTAATTATGCGCCGAAGAGATTTAGAAGAAAGTGTAAATCGACCGTTGGAAAAAAAAAGTTTGTGGTCTGCGCTCGTACAAACATATCATGAGTATTCGGCAGAATCTACTGTGCACGGTATCAAGTATACTACTCAAAGAAACTCCATTTTGGAAAGGTAGGCTTCTGTCGGTTTAAACATTTAAAAATAGGTCTGATCGGTAGCGCGGGATTTTTTAAAATAAATTTTTCAAATTTTAGAGTTCTTTGGCTACTGGTTGTAATTGTCTCGATAGTATGTGCTGGTATATTGGCCAGTAAGTTTTACGAAAGACATCAAACTGCCAGTATAAAAACTTTGATAGCGAATGATCAATATCCTTTGTGGAAACTACCATTGCCGGCAGTGACGTTTTGCCACGGGAGATTGGTAACAATGGAAAAAGTAAAATCTCTTATAAATGATCCGGAGAGTCCTTTGTAAGTTGAATTAAAATTATCTCTTAAAACGTATCAATGTTTAGAAAAATAATACACGACTCGGGAATTTCTTTATAGATATTTCCCTTATGGGATGAATGAGTCAACTTTTATAAATTCTGTAGAATATATCCGAGAAGCCTTATATCCTTCGCATCGATTCGGAGAGGAAACAGGAAAGCTGCAGTCAGTTCTGGCAGCGAACGTGATGACGGTGCGTCAACTTTTTGAAAAAGTCAGTCCAAATTGCAGTGACTATATGTTGACATGTAGATTTGAGAACAAAATAACACCTTGCGAAACACTGATTAAGATGACTTTAACGTATTATGGAATTTGTTGTTCCTTCAATTACGCGTACGAACCACCGATTAAAATGGCTAAAGGAATAAAAAGGTAACGGAAAGTCAATAATGAAGAAACAGGTTATTGGCACGAGAGATGACAAAGAAAGTTTAAAAGAACCTAGAACTGCACTGCACTACGTTCAAATGGCGACTGGTGTACAAAGCATAAGCGTTGTATCAACCAAAAGATATCTGCCTTGACCACAGAGACTTTATGATGATTAATTTAAATAATGATTACCATCAGAAAGTTTTGCGCTGAATAAAAATCAAGTTGGACAACTGTGTTGTCCATTTTATGATTGTATGTAGCAGTTTTTCTTGTTTCTTTCAACATTGGAGTTTGCACTGTATAATTTTACCATCATTCTGCAATATCATCCTACGGCACGCATCCTTGCAAATTTATGAATCTAATTATGCTGGAGTGATTCCTTACAGAGAAGAGACAAAAGAGTACAAGGCTTTGAACTTAGGACCAGGATCTATACTGTCGGTGGTAATGAGATCCTATACGAATGATCATGTGGCTTCCACTTTAGTCGGTGAAGGCATTCGGATTTTAGTCCATGAGAGATTTTCATATCCTGGTCCATCAGCCGTGGAATTTGTTGCGGCTGCTGGATACGAGACTGTAGCACATTTATATGTAGATCAATTGAGCAGCAGTAAGGAAGTCCTTAGGATATCGACGGCGGAGAGAAATTGCGACCTTCGCAGTTTGGAGACGTACAGATCAAATAATTGTTATGTCCAGTGTCGAGAAAGGAGGCTGCAGCAGGTTTGCGGATGTCTGCCATTTTTTGCATCTATAATACAGAAAAATGATTCTATTTGCAATTTCACACATACCGCGTGTTTGGCGAGAAGTTTGCCAGACACTTATGCTCTTAAAATGACGGATTGTCAGTGTTTACCTAATTGTGAGGACACTATGTATAATATAGGCGTAACAGCATTGCCATTGAATGCTGTACAGTATCAGCCGAGTGAACTTTAGTAAGTTTAATTTTGTTCACTGCTTTTAAAAATTAGAAAAATAAACACTGTATACTTTTGATTGCAGTAGAAAAACTATGGATGATCCGACTGTTACTATATTACATATTACATTTGGTAAACAGAGTGCAACGTTACAACGTCGGGAATTGGTACTCTCGTGGATTAATCTTCTTTGTATGTTGTCTTTTTTGATAATATAATTTGTAACAATACTGGTGCGATTAGTCATACTTATTCGAGGCTTCTTTACTTGCAGCATCTTTGGGCGGAGTGTTTAGTCTGTTTCTAGGATGCAGCTTCATCTCGGTTATTGAGATTTTCTATTTTTTGTGTCACTTCATTCGGAAAGTCGTGCGGAATGAACACCCATAGAATCAAGTGATTTATGTAAAAAAAGATAAATGAATTATTTATTTTAAATATGAAATTGTATACACAATAGCCAGTAATTCTATGCACAATTTATAAATATAAAATTATTTTTAAGATAATCTAATTGTCTAAATAGGTCTAATGTCATTCTTCCAAACTTGATTCTGACTCAGTCCCACTATTTTCTTCTTCCTCGGTTTCATCGGTTGTGCTTTCATTCAAATTGTTTTTCATTGGACTCTCAGGTTTGCTATTGTATATCTTGAAGGGCTTATCTTGTTTTATATTAGACTTTTTACGCTTTCTTGTATCAGCATGTACATATAATTTATTGCCATTCACAATTGGCCATTCACGTTCCTTCTTTATATATTGTGCGGCTACTTGAAAGTCCTCCATTTTAATGATGGCACTCCTGAAGATAAAATTAGGTATTATTTTTAAAAATTATTTTATTAATCATAATAAGTGCTTTTATGTTCTTACATTAACTTTGATGCATTCATTTTTAGAAATTTAACTGCTAAGCAACCAGTGAATGCTTCCTTGATCTCATGCATCTTTGTGCCGGGTTTTATATTCGAGATGAACAATCTGTTAATTAAGAATTGGACACTTTATTATTTACAATTTGTTGGTTATATATACTCTTACTAAATACTTACGATCGAGTAGCTTTAGGTTCAGGTTTTGGTACAGGAACAGTAACCTTCCTACGCTTCTTGTTCCTTTCTTTTCTCTCATCGACAGGCCTCGGTTTGGGGATATAAGCAATTATATGTTTCCCATTCAGTGTCTTCTTTTTAATCATTTTCAAATTCTTTATTGTCTGGTCGATATCAGGAAATACAACATGGCAAAATCTAGCAGACTGTCTAGGAAGCTTGACTTTTACATCTCCCAAAAAGAGTTCTTTTATTTGATTATCATTTTTTATAGTAAACGGTACACGAACGTACAACCTTCTAGAATAATCGTCACTTGGGTCCTGCATTTTTAAAATGTTCTGTGAACATAAGAAATACTAATACATATACTTTTCTTCAAAATCCCACGTGCGGCATAGTGTCCACTGTGTAGCACACGTGCAACACAGAAAATCTATTAAGTTGATAAAATTTTATAAAGTTTTCACTTATTTTCATGATACAATTATTTACCTTTAACTTATCCTTAAAAGTGACGAATGTTAATTTTCCAAATACACTTTATACAGCAAAAGAATATTATTTTTCAGGTTAGAAGCAATTATCAATGTAAATATGGACGTCAACTCTCCTGCAAAGCAAACAGGAATTACCGACCGCTTCGTTCAAACAGTTCAGGAACCACTGACGTCACAGGAAGTCAAAATTTAATGACTGCCACTGAAAATTAATCTCCGCAAACAAAATAAAAGATATCGTGCTTCAAGCAGTAAACCTAACGAAATGAAATAAGACTTTAAATATCAAAATATACCTTATATTCATCCCAACACAGTTAATATTTACATACTTCAAAAAATCACGCATCAGGTACGGCAAATTAGAAAATAAAAATATTTTACGCCTAATACAACATTATATTAAGGGTCTCTTGTACGCCCACAATTTTTCATGGTCGTATATCGTATGTATTTTTTCGTACATATACTTAAAAAAATATAACAGATTATCATATTGACCGCAATAAACAGAATGAACGCCGTTCGTAGAGTTCGATGAATAATCAATGGCAGTTTTCTCGGTTACCGTGTAATCCTCACTTGCACCATAAGCACTCGTGTGTAATTCAACTAAGAACTGATGAATCGCCTCGACGGTAGCCAAGTACCATCGTGGACTTTTCTTTTGGTGTCTCCAAAACTGAGAAATACGTGATCTAAGCACTACGCATGGTAAATCTAAAAAAAAGTACAGTCCTATAACACTAGTTATTGAAAAATTTATAAAAATATTTGTACAACGTTTCTTATACCCCGCAATCTTGTATCCTTATAGATTGCCTTAGTCTGATGCCAGGTACTATCAATAAAAATGGCTCTGTCCACAGGTAATTCATTGCTTATTCTTTTGAATGAAACTTCATCTCCATTTATAACTTCTTTCGCGAACAGAGCTTCCACCGACGTTGCCGTTTTACTTGGAAAGATTAAAACAACCTGCATAAACCAAGTCCTCTGTTATTTATATATTGAATGACAAGAAACCAAATTCGATAAGTTATACCGAGAATATACGTACTTTGTCATTTTTAGATATTGCAGGAAATTCTGGGTAAGTATAAATTCTAACGTCATCAGGTGCAAGAACTGCCGCATGAATGGCTGTACTTTTGCCATCTATTTCCCTGGCATGTTTGATTATGTCAATTTTGATAGGTAACTAAAATTTAAAAAATGTAATTAATAACATCAGCTACATCAATGCCATCTATGTGTTCATATCAGAATTACTTAGGTAGTCTGCTCTAGTAACTTTACATATCCAATGATTATTGTAAAAAGTATCCACTGTACGATATCGAAAGATTTTATATTAATTAAATAGAAACAATATACGTTCGGCTTACTTATTAACGTTAACCAAAGATCGCACCTTTACTCGAGGAATATAATTGCGGTCGATAACCGGCGTGTAACAAGTGTAACAAAAGAACTTTCGTGATTTGTAACATGTTCCACAGATTTCACGACCTTCGATGCTATCGAGAATACTGGCATCGTCTATCTTAAGCTTACGAAACGGAGCTCTGTCAATAATCCGTTGCTTTTCCTCTAATTCTGATAAATTCTGCCTGTCGACAGGACTATCTTGCAATCCGTCTGACTGTGCCATGACAGAAAATCAACGTTACTGCCTCCACCACAGGTTATATGAATATAAGATAGTTTGATCTCTACGTTATCAGCCGAACCTTGGTTCATATGATAAAATAGATTTCCTTTTTATCGTTCGAGCGTAACACGCAACGTACGAAATTCAAATGAACATTCTACCGCCAAGATGTGAGACTGACTACTACTGTAATACGTTTTAATTTCCAAGAAAGCAGTATATATGTTGAACATACCATAAAGTCAAATTAAAAGCCCCTCTTGAAGGGAATTCAACCGAAAAGTATTCCGAAAATATTCAATATCCGTAATCCTCCTGACATTCCTTTTAATTTCATCTGAAATAAAAAAAAATCAAAGGCGAATATGAGCGCGTGAATCAACGACGTGGAAAGTACACAACTGACATAATGATTCTAAAAATATCCACCTATTATACGTCAGATGAAATAACAAAGTGACGCGACTAAAAATAAGTCATAAAGATGACGACATGACTTGGAAAGTTGCAATTTCATAGCGACGTTCAACAATTCTACGCGTCGATGAAGACGTGGGGATCTCTTACGTATACAGATTATTCAACGACTTTAAAAGTTGTCTGGAAATATAAAAACATTCCTCGACCTGTCTATTCTGAATGATGCAATTCAAGGTTGTTTCCTTCTAAATTCTATGACCTATATTCATAAAAATTAAATGCATTGGGAGAAAACCCATAATAATGAATATAGTGTGTTAATATTATTTACAGGTTAGAATTCGTCATGAATAAAGTAATAACTGGTGAATTGATTAGGCCAGTCAAAGAAAACTTTGGATTACTAGGAATGCCATTCATTTCTCTTCCTGGCGGAAATAAAAGCACCAGGATGGGGTTAGTGGCGGTCGGTAGAGAAGGACCGAAGAAAAGACAGAGCCCTCCGCCTTGTAATTAGTAAATTAAAAAGGCAACCAATTATTCCGCATAGATATAATTGCGCGATGAGATATGGCAGCTCGTGGCGAAATGAAGCAGATGAAGGAAATTACATCAAGGAAAGTTGGAAGTAAGAGAAAATAAAGAAGATTAAATAGGGCAAGAAAGGCGAAAAGAAAATTTTTGATTTGCAGATATTTAATTACTTAACACGAGTCAAAGCAGTAACTACGTAGGCAACAATACCTAATAGCAAAAAAAAAACATGGCAGACAGTGTGACACGTGCAAGAAGAACAGAAGATGCTGAAAAAGAAGAAATAATATAAAGCTGGAGTTATCCAATCTCGTATCTCCAGTTTCCATGAATACTGTTGGAAAAGTATTTTAATACTCATGAATATTAAACCCGCCGTCGGTATTCGCCTTATACCTGTGTGTCTCTTTCCAGAAATTCAGTAATGGCGTACAGACTTTTTAGGTTTCGTTTGCACTTTTCGAAAACGTCCATTGAAAAACTTTCATCTAAACAAAAATTGTCTCAACGTTTATCCCACGTCTAATACGAAACATCCCGGATATCCAGATTGTATTAAAATCTATACTAAGATGTTGTTAACGGCAACACAAATAGTCTGCACACAAAGAACAGCCATCTTGTAACTCGTTACGTATTCGAATTTAAAATATCGTCATTACAGATTCACAGCCCGTCACCGACTTTAAAAGAAACCTTTAGGTAAAAGACTTAAGGATCCACGCAGGGATTTAAAACTTCTCAGGACCACTTTTGGACCCTTGCGTCACCGACTAACCATCGCTTCAAAATTTATCCTAAGGAGCCATCGTTATGTAAGAGGAAAATTTCTAAAGCTCATCCCAAACCTACAGGCTTTCCTGACAGTCGAATTCACCTTCTCGTAACAAACTAACCTCTAAATTGTACATTTGGTTTATACCGTGTCGTTACAGCACACCCACGCTCTCGATACAGTTCTGACGCATATAACACATAAGGAATATCATACATATAAAACAGGAACATCAACTATGTACTATAATGCACATACGCATTTAGGCATAGGTACAAGGACCATAGAAATTAGTAAGACCATAATTTCCTCAGGATGATTACGACGATGACGACCTCCAGGACAACACTAGACGTGTTTGCTGTTTACTAACCGGGAAACGCGCTCGTTACTAATCTAAGTCCTGCCATTAACGGTAGGATAGGTATACAAATGTCTCTGTAAGCTTCTATTGGACATGGAGCTTATCCAGTCCTGATACTAGGACACTAATAGAACCATATAATATACTTTAACATACAAAAGAGATGCATTAACCTTTACAAAGCCGAAGATATATTGGACAGCATGAAAATTTCATCATTGGCAACTGAGTTAGGGACGAGTTTGAATTTCTGATTGATTTAATGAAATTTTACTAGGATCGACCTAATTGTATTATTGAGCCTGAGTGACGTATTGGATCTGTAAAAAAAAGTTGAATGAGAAAAAATTACACTTTTTTATATACTGTCGATGAGAAGCAAAATAATGCTTGATTGATTCGAGAGAATATTTTTTTGGGCTTATTTTCTATAAATTTATGATTTACATGTCTAAGTATCGTTAGTACTCATGTATCATGGTCGTTGACTCGTTTACTGATCTGAATATCTAGGTACATACGTTTCTAGGTAACCCATGTATGGATGGATAGGTGCGTACGTCAATTCCATCACGTATGGTGTCATAGACGCCTTCTATATCCCAGGAATATTTCCATATAAATGACTATCCACCATTCCTGTGGATGAAAAATATTCGCTACGCATAAAAAACGGGAATTAACCTCATGCAGTTTAAAAAGGATTAAAGCTTCGACAATTGGATGCGATAAAGGTAATGCGATTGTTTAAATAAAATTTTATAGCAACTTTCGCATTGGATTAGTCGTTGAGCGGTGGGAATTAAACAGTTAAAATGTCGAATTTATTAAAAAGTACAATTTTTCATAATGCTCAATTGCCTTTTTTTCTCAAACCTCCAAAATTGGTAGAACGTTTACACGGTGTAAGGGTACGAGCCCAAGAAAACCTTGCGGTTAGGGCGAAGAGTTAGGATTATGAGGAGCTCAAGAGCTTTTTGACGTGGTAAATTTTGAATTTATACAGGATCAAGATGTCAAGCACTGGGAAGATTGGATCGGGAGAATTTCAAGTGAGGGAAAATATATGTTTCTATATTGATACCTTGTTGAGTCGACCTGTATTCCCTGACCCTTTTTCCAGATTATGAGATTAAAGAGAGTACTGGTTCTCCTGGCGCTCGTGTTTCCTTCAAATGCCTTCTACTCTTGGCTATCTTTGACTTTATCTGCATTATCAACAAAAAATACTAGAGTCAAGAATAGTGAGAGAGAGGAAATCAAGAAAAGGAATACTTTCTTCACTTTGCTAAGACTCACCCCTAGGTACTTTTCTCTCCTCAACTGGAAATCAATATTGACCCTATATTCTAGGGGTAGTTCTACAAACAAACCTGAACCTTGATCATGGGTTACAAGTCCAGTTCAGTTACACAGGGTGAAACGTTCATCTAGAGTAAGTACTTCCTCTGCAAGGAGACTGATCATAATTGGGAGTACCTGAGAAGATAAAAAGTAATATGAGAATTTAAATTAATGATGTAACAGATAAAAATAAAAATTCATAATACATCTTTTGCATTCAATAAAAATATCTTTGTCAACTTTAAATTCAGATTTTGGTATCTGTTAGATTCTACAGATTTGTCAAAGCTTACTAATTCCTCTTGTAATTTATCCAGTACAGGCTTCTTATGGCTATTTGTCATTTTTCAAGTTCCACACTTAAGGGATTGCCAGGAGAAGAATTTACTTGAGATCCCAGGCTCTGTCAATAGAAGCAGGGATCACGGTGTCTCCAGGAAGTGGTACCAACTTTGTTGACTGTAATTGCAATAGTCTTGGAATTGTACTGGGAATTGTGTCAGCCAAAGAAAACGTGTTTATTGGCACCAGAAAAACTGCCAAAAGTATCACGTTATCAAACAATGGGTTTTAGGGATTAATATCCATTGTTTAATCAACACGTGACTTTGAAAATCTTGCATAAATCTCTCAAAAGAGTATCCAAAATGTTTTTAGACCTAAAACAAGAATAATTCTACAATTATTAATTGTAACGACAAACGCAAGTTTCTATTTACAATGAACAACCTTTAGACTATTAATAAAGTTTAGAGTCACATTGGATAAAGCTGTAAAACCTGTTATCTGCCAAACTACGTAAACTCAAAGTTTCTATATGTACAAAGCATACACGCACGTGCGAATCGACGTCAGTCGAATGACTAAATCACCGATTTCCCATTCACTATCGTACAATAGGATTCGTATAACGTAGCAAAACATTGAAAAAATGTAATGATAGTAAAAACGACACGTGGGTCTATTGCAATCTGATTACTATATTGTATCTAGCATATACATTAAAAAAGAAAATAAAAAGATAATTCATTAAAACGTCCAGCTATCCGTGCCAATTAATCTGCATATATACATACGAGAGTGCACATTGCAAGCTGACCAATTCCACGTAGGAATTTCATAATATCAATTTCAAGCTCGAAAGAGCTTTCGAAAATTAATAATCAACCATGTTACGAATTATCCTCGGTTCAATCCGTTCAATCTGACCCTATAAAAAAATATTTTTCATACCGGAAGTTACAGAGGGATCATATGCATTCGCAGCATGAAGAACGGGACGAAGAAACGGATGCAAAGTCCCACAGGAAATAAAAGGAGGCTGTAACAATGAGAAGGAATAAAACAGAAGATATAACGCATAACGACTCACCCACTCAAAATGTAAAACACTAAGAAAAAGTTGTGCCAACTTATTTCATCACTTAGCTACAAGAAAAATGGCTGTCCCACTGCCAGTACGTTTCTGTGTTATGCAAATGCTAGATTACCAACTCTCTACGTAAAACTCTGTATAAGTATTTATGTTAATAAATACCAGTGCGAAACATCCTACAAAATCCAAGGACTCCGTACACGCGTCCACCTGGTTGAATATCGTATTGTTGAAAGAAATCTAAAAATTCAAATTTCAAAAAGAATCAGCAGCGACATAGCAATCAAATTACAATTCGGATTCAGAATCATGACGCGAGGCTAACGAGAGAGTATTTTACCAAAATCACCAGTGAGGTTAGGCTTGGCAAATACATTTCGAAAAAAGAAAATATTAATCCAACTTTATCCAAGAGCCACGTTGCCTAGAGCTCTTGTTTCTCGGAACTTACTTAGACTCCATTAGTCATCCGCGTTTAGCTTGTTTGAAATGACGATTACGGTCCTAATTGTTTTCATATTTGATTTTCATAAAGCATGGAGTCGGCCAGGTACCCGAGCTGCGTACGTCAGTATATCGTAACTGTCGCAGAAATGTACGTTGTCATTATTAATAGAAGTGAGCTGGATTATCGTTATTTCTCAATGTTACACAGGAACAAGGGAAAACTTCAGTCTCTGATTTTACTTAACAAAATTTAGGTCCCAGTGGAAAATTACGTATGTAAAATTTCTTCTAGAATTCTTCTCACGACCATAAATGCTTTACAGTCTGGATAACCTAACCTGACTGGCCCAACGCGATGTTACCTTTACGATGCAAACTTCCTACTACCAGATTCTGTATAATCATTGTATGCATACTCACATGTGACTATCATATATGCGACTATCTTAGCTATGTGTGTAGTAGAATACGCAGCTGTACAACATGACTGTTTGATTTAGTAATTTTATTGTTAGGAATTTTCTGTAGGAGATATGGTTCTGCTGTCGCGTGCCACTTGACATATATGAATCCAAAAGACAATCATCTCGACCAAGCATGGTATCTGGTACACTAATGGAGGCTGTGCAGATGCTAAGAGACGCAGTGTCAGTGAATAACGTAATTACCTTTTATGATTTTTCTAATGCAAGAGGAGCCAACGGCGTCGAGTGAGCAATGCGTTAAAGTTTAACGTCTCTGTTCTCTTGCTTATTTTCCAGACCAATCTCTTTTGCGGTAGCCAATACCTAGGAAGATATCAAACTGAAAGTTCTTTATTGAGATGAGAACTGAGCAAACGAGAAATTCTAAAGTTTCGCAAGGAATCCACGAAGCTAACAATAGGTCGTGATCGAATATGAACTTACCTTAAACAAAAAAAAAGGGTTAAAACCAATACAGAGATAAAATCTAATGCAAGTAGATTGATTATCTGAATAAAAGAAGACTGAACTTGGTGGGTGCCGACGAAGAATCGTAATGGATCAAACTTAACCCTTTTCGGTTTTCCTTGGAGGAAGAAAAAAAAAGGGAAATTTCTTTATGATGAAACTTCCTAATCCCTCCACTGAGTTAATCGATCAGAACCGATGTGAATGGGTGGTGGCAATGATACAATCTGTTCTGGTTCTACTCATAGAAAAATACCTAAAAATATATATTATCCTGTGGAACCTTAACAATCTTGGAAATAATAAAATAACACACACTGCTGACAGGTATACCTGATAAATGAATTTTATAGGAATTCTATTGCCAGCTATTATTACAATTAGAGGAGAATACATATGGCAGTGTTACTCCAATGGTAACTATGCACCAGGATAGGATCCGTTAAATTGATCCAGATAGAGGCTGAGCATACATCTATCTGAGTGGTCTGAAGTCATTAAATCAAAAGCTCCTGCGTTCGGCCACTATGTTGCGGTCACCTAGAAGGTTCAAACTAGGTCGACGTCTCACAACGTATTTCCCTTTGAGCCTTAAGAACAGGACAGACTCTAAATAAGAAGGTAGTACAAGACATCTAGTATATACATATAACTCACGTATGGTATGAATGACAAAACCTTGTTAATTTCTTATACACATGTAGTGTATACATGAATATATATATGGCAGCCATGGTACGACAGCTAGTTCTAACGTAATGAATGAACTTTGACTCTAATGAAACGACCTGCACATAGCTCACACGTGAGCTTAGAAGTACAAGATATATTATTGTGACAAAAAGCTTCAGTGTCATCAGAGACTGTCATTAATAAACAAAAGCAAAGTGTTTAACGATGCTTGAGAATTTCTGAAGTATAATAAAACCGAAAAGTTTCGCTGAATAATTAAATTTGAACAATATTCACATTATCCCTTAATAAGATTCCATTGTTGGCGCGAAGGCATGAAGCTATGAAGTGCACTAGTGCCAGCCTTATAATTTTGTTGAAACGTTTTGTTTGAGCTATCATCCGGTTAACAGGTGCTTGGCGTAGGAGGGTGAGGGTGCTCCTAAAGGGTGCCCAGTGCCGGGGTGGTTATCGTGGTGATTCGGCAGCAGGGTAGGAGTCGCCGTGAGGATAGTGAGGCAGCCAGTGTTACCAGGCGGCTATAAAAGCTCTCTCGCACCGCTGGGAGAACGTCATACGCCGGTAGTACACTGAACAGTAAAGAACCCCCAGATTTCTCTGGAACAAAAACCGCGAGTCGAGGAGCCCTTCGTTATTTATTCGATACACGCATCCGCCAGTTTGCGTGTAAAGAATCAGCGTAGGAAAGATCGTGGGTAGGAAAGTAAAAAAAGAAGAGGCTGAGAGAAAGTATAAAAAAGTCATAAGGGATAACCAAAACGTGAAATTCAGCTGGCTGGGATTTGTCTCGCGAATTGCGACTGTTGAATAGTACATTTTTAATTTTTTAAATCTAAAACTGTTACTTTAGCAGTGATCGGCAATATCTGTTCTGGAAAAGTTTTGCTAATTTTTTGTTTTAAGGGTGATCCTCGCGGATTTTACAAAATTTGTATCGGGGGTTGGAAGGAAAGCCGGAAAATTATTGTAGATCCGTTTACAACGGTTGGTATAAGGGAGCGAGAGTGCTTTGAGTACCGAGGAGAGAGGGTTGTTATCGTTGCTTTTCTGTGAAAGTCCGGGGACGGTCCAGGAGAGAATTTGTCCCAGGGGAGATCTCTCGTCTTTTTTGAGTAAGTAAAATGAAATTGCAATACCTATATAATGATGGAATTCGCGTATGATGAGTGATCGGCGATGAGTCATGCTTGTGCAAATATCAAATTGATGTTACGAATTGCAAACTGCTAGGGGATTTGTTGTAGAATTTTTATCCAACTTTCCCGTCGTCATTCCGTTTACATCATCCTCTTATCAAGGTATCTTAATCGCTGGATGGTCATGATTATTTTGAGAAAGAACAAGAAGAAGAATCATTATTCATTACGGTGCGATTTCTGTAACACAAAATACAACATTAAATCACCAGCCAGGTTTTATCATATTAAATGAGAACGTACCTTCTTCTTGATGGGGATAAAAAGGAGCAGCCTCATTATATCTCGATTCTGATTCCTCGTAGCATGAAACTTTTTTAACTTATTCCCTGTTTTTTTTTCTCCTTTTTCTCCCATTATTTTTCAAATCGACTCCCCATTATTATTGTTAGAGGAGTGGGAAGGGGTAACCTTGCTTGGAGGCTCTTTAGAGTGTTTTCAATCATCCATTTTATACTTGAACTTCAAGTCGTTCCCGCTAAATTTTCTCTTTTGAGGTTGAACAAGAACTCGATACCCTTTGACATGGGATATGAGCGACATCAAGTAAATTGAAGGTGTTTGTGTATCCTGGAAAAGTATAAAATAAATAAAAAATGAAAAATTTTACAAATTTTCTATTACATCTCATAGTGATGGTCATGCTTGACAGTTGAAAATTACAAAAGATTGATTTTGTCATTTTGGTACTTTGATCTGTGTTCATAAAAGCAAAACCAGAGATCTTGAAGTTTTCAATATATATATATTAATATATATTGTTACAAAATGAAATATGAAAAACAGTCAAACTCCCTTATTAGATTCAATGCCAATCTAAAGTTTTGCTATAGAGTAATTATTATGATAAGATAAATACACAAAGATTGTATTCTTTGAAAATTTAATAACAATATAAAGCTTGTCTACGAGGGGTGCCAAAGTTAATTTTGCCAATATGATTTTGTCAGATTGCTAAATATAGTAAATCCAGGATACACATAATTACAGATCCGTAAACACAGAGCACCCACGTGGATTGCAGAATTTAACATAGCGAGGAGATTATAGATAGTCGCAGATTTTATGTGAAATCTCTAAAAATTGTACATCGTCATTACTGCGGTAATAAACAAAAGTCCTACACGGATCCCACTGGTCGTAGCTACGAAATACTATATGACGCAATTGAGGTTACGTAACGCTTGAGATAAAAAAGAAAAAGAAAATGAAAAGGGTATTTTGATTCTGATACCTCTCGCAATATACGTTAATAACCTGTTTGGTTTGCGTGCTGGTAAAATCGCCAGCTGAATATTAAAGCGGCAATGATAAGGGTAGAGAGCGAGGGTTGGAAAAGGTGCGAGGTTTCGCGAGGTTGCTAAAGCGTCTGAAAGGTGGAGTTCATTAAATGGGTAATTCCGTGAGGTTAATTGAGAAAGCACGAACGAAGAGAAAGTAGAAGGTGGCGAGTACCGCAAAAATCTGAGGAAATGTCGAGGAGTAAAAATAAATTGAATGAAATTAATTGAGAACGATTAATAGTACTTTGGAAGCTCGTAGACATATTGAGAATTAACTATGGCGACCTGGACACATTATTTTTTAATAGCAGTTGAATTACTTAATACGTAAAGAACGAAAGTATGATTAATAATTTTGGAAATTATTTTAAAAATTATTGAAATTTTACATTGGTAGCTCTGACAATTTCTAGGGGCGCTGATAGTGACTTATATGTAAGCTTACACAAGCGTTTCGTTTGAAATGGAAGAGAAGTTGAAATTTCTTAAGGACGTATTTCCTTTCGACTCTTCTTTGATTTATTACGACAGAAAATGAAAAAGCCTGTATAAGATACCCTTTCTTTTTACTGCTTATTTTTGATGCAGTAGCCGTCTGTTCTGTGATATTAACTTATTCCTCTCGAGCTCTTCCTTTATGAAAAATCGAACTCCTACAGGTATATGCAGTATCGATTTTCTCTTGAAATAATTTTTTGAAACTATCAGTAGCCTCCAGGTGCTGGTCGACTGCAAAAGAAATAAATTTCAAGGCAGGAAATATTATGAGAATCGAGCGCGAAGAATCTGAAATAAAATTGTATATAAAATTGGCTGATATTTTCCATGAGAAATTCCTAACTCCTTTCCTTTGAAAGGAGCTACAAATAATTTCAGTGAAGTGTACGAGGAAATTCAAAATGGGCGTATGCGAAACGAAAAAAAATTTTTGGTTAGTTCTCAAAAGCCAAAATTTGGTGTACATATATTTTTTAAATTATTATATTCCCGTTATCTCGAAATTTCAAATTTTGCCGCGTGAAGTTGCTAATGCAGGATTTTTTGGGAAAATGAGGCTACGCCAAAATTAATTATTCCGAAGTATGAATTTTTGGAAAAATGATGATTCGCGAAAATGAGGCTGTGCCAAAATTATTCATTCGGTAATGGATAACGAAACGAACTTTCTTACCTTTTTCTTAATTATCATTGTTATCTTTTCGACGGTGACAAATTTCACCTGGTTTATTGATTTCTACTCAGTTATCGTCGATTTAATCAAAATTCACACTAATCTGAATAGCGGTGCAAATCAGAAGCTCGATCCCATTGATCCCATAGAGAATTGCATTCGAGTTCCATTCTCCCATGCTGAGTGCTCCACTTCATCGGTAGAGCTATGCAGACAATGCTTAAGCTGCATTCACAATAGAACATTAAACGGCTATTATGAATAATGAATAGTGACATGTACAAATAATTGGTACAATAGTTTTCAAAATAAAATTTTAGCTTAAGCCTGATTTGCAAAATGTAAATCGCTCGAGCCCTTGTCGTTCCAAAATATCATATTTCGATCGCCCAATTAAATTTAGTATGCGATTAATTGAAATTTGTTAAAAAAAATAATTGTGACTTTCCAAAGGTACATTTTTTCAAACCAAACTATGCTGTTGCGTCTGATAAGTGAAAATTTACGGATTTGGATTTGGTGCAATTGTATTTTTTGAATCACATTTACTTAATCCACTGTTGAAACTGTTGAATATTAATAAAGGATTTTGAAATTCGCAAAATTCCCTACAGCTGTACGGATAAAGTGATACCTGGAGCGAGAACGGAAACTGGGTTAAAATTATATGATATATAATAATATAGAAGCTAGTTGGTTCATGAAATACGAAAAGTATCGACCGTGTAACAGAACGCCATTTTAGCTGAAAGTTATATAAAAAAATATGATAAAAAAGAATCCAACGGATTTACCATATCCGCGAACTTTTTTTATTAAATTTCACGTAAAACCCATTTTTAAAAATTGGCAGTGGCAGTTAACTGTATTTTATGTAACTGTCTATTGTACGAAGATCATTGAATGTAAAGAAATAGGAGAAAAAAGGGATTAACACGATAATATCTCGTCGTTAAACAGTTATTCACTAGATTAATTTTCATCTAGGGGTATTCTGAATGAGACAGTTAATATTTTCCCAAAAATTAAATCTAAAGTTTCGTCCACCTTGTATGCATACACGAGCGCACGAGCATATACCGTACAATGGGGGAGGAGATTTTTATAGGTTAGTTAAGGGTAGTTTGTCACGGAGAAGAACTTATGAATATCTATATACGACATTAGGTAGCAAACGGGCCGATTTTACGAAGGATTTAACGAGTGAGCCAACGGTTCAACAAGTGCACCCCTGACCCACCCTAGAGCACCATTACCGTAAGGGTGGAAACATATATTTGAATAACCATGCAATTCTTTTTCTGGGCCGAACGGTACATCAAGCAATAATAAAAAAGAGAGAGTGAGTTTAAAGGGATTTAATATTTTAAATGAAAACGACCGGCCGTGACGTCATAGGAATTTTGAAAAAAAAATTATTCAGTGATCTGGGGTCCTTTAAGCCCCCACGTGACTGTTGGAGGGTTAAAGTAGTCAACCAGTCACTCAACGAGACATCCACTCAAAATGCATAAAGTGTGTTAATACCGTCGCGGAATAAACGTATAGCTGAAATACTGCATTTGAAGATGGGTGGAACCCTAACCTTAAAGGTGAAATTCTTGGATACTGACAGCATGTAAAATAAAGGACTGAAGTAACGTCAGATTTTAAATTTGCAAAATCAATTGAAGAAACGTCACAAAATACTGTAGCTAGTTTTTGGCTGTCACTGGAAACAAGCTTAATAAAGTTTTCTTGGAGTTTCTCTTCATAAGGATTGTTTAAGGTTTTGATATTTGATTGTCACATCTATTTAATTCCTGCTTACATTAAGACGTAACTAGGTGATTTCCGTCTCCTTATTTTCAGACATTTCCGCTCGATCGTTAATCCTTCACATGCGTGAAGATACGTCATAATAAATTTAAAAAGAGAGCAGCAGGCAGAAAGTAGGGTCTCTAGCGGAAATCATAATTTAAAATGATGACATAAATACATGTACAAAGATGAAACGTGAAGAAAAACGCCCTTATAAATGTAAGATCAAACGAAGCATGAAAACGGCGCACTTACTTGTTTGGAATGTTAAAATTATTGTTACAACTTACCCTCCTTCATTTCACTTTTTATTTTCTTTATTTATTTCCCTTTACCATTCCACCAGCTCTGACCGCCTCGGAAAAGCGGCGAACTTACGAACAAGCGGTTGATCTTGTTTTCCACGTCGTAAACTTATGGGCATAAAATCAACGATCATGAGCATAATAAACGCAAACATACCAGCCAACCAAGCAATCAGCTTTTTGATAAACTGAATCACCTAAAACCTTTCTCTTTCAATCCTGACTGATTACTAGTATCAGACAATTCCATTAGGAATTCTATACTCGAGTGGACGAATCAAAAAAGACAAGCGTGGAATGACTTGTAATATAATATCTACAAATAAAACATAGAATAATATAACACGTTACAAAAGCAATGTATGAATCAAGGAAAAAAGGTTCTCGCATACACGTAACCTTAAAGTGCAACTAATTGTAGTACATACCTATCAACTTCTACCACGTAGCAAGTCTTTGTCGCTTAACCTCAAAAGAACTAACGCAAACGATCCACGAGTTTCATCCAACTTAATTAGCTACAATACAAATCACAATCAACACATCCGCTGAAAGCAAGGGATTCAGACTGTAAAATATTCAGCCATCTTGTCCAGGACTTACAGTCCCTAACAAGTGAATTATACCAACTTCTAAAAGTATTTAACTAAATTCCCGGCAAGAATCAATAAGGGTGGTTCACACTGAAGATTAACTGAATCAATTTGGCAGATTTGATTACAAATTTTACGTATTCTTTTACTGTTTCACGGCCATGTGGCTTGTCACTGTAATACAGAAAAATGTTGTTTTGATCTCCCTTGGTTTTTAAGTGTACACTTGTTTCGACCATATGCTCAATAAGCCTCGGCGTGACAGGTCTGTATACTAATAAATGCCAAAGGGAATTTGCGATTAATTGCTTTGCTCGTTATTTATCGAGAGAAATTAAAATGACAATTGGTACTACCTGTGACGGTTGATAGTCTGCCGATTATTTTCTACTCGATAACAAACTGAAATACATATATAAACATATACGAATAAGGATAGAGTAGGAGGAACAAGGGTATCCAGAAATGTACTGTCTTTTAATTTTGCGTTACGCACGACGGAAGATGGGAAATTGCAAATGCAAATTGAACCTCGATAGAATCAATACCGAGTAAGTGCATTGGCTTGTATCGATGAACGTCGCTTCGAATCAAATGTTGAAATACATCTCATAGGGATATCAAATAGAGTCCCGTATATAGGTAAGAGAGTCATACAGTAGAAGAACGTAATAAAAGAAAACATGAAAAAACAGATAAAAAAAGAAATAGATAACGGACAAACGATAACAAATATTTTTTCTTAATTTTTTTTTTGGCTAACCCTCAGCCCTTTTTTTCCTTCTTTCATAATTCCAGCCACCTGTACGGTATCCACGGTTTTTGAAGACTTAAGCAAAATATAAACTCCTGAGCTCTCGCGCATTATAATTCCCACTGTATATATAAATACAGTTTAAATGATATCCAAAACTTTGCATAATCGAAATGAATCCTTTAGTACATTTTATGGAAATTCTACTAACGACGCACTTTCTGTAGCGGAATTGAGAAAAGAGAGAAGACGAACAATACTTTGGATAAAGAAAGTTTGATACCGCGTCTACAGTCTTTAATGATCTTTGGATGATTTATAATAAATAATTATATATAGGGTTTGGGTAGATTCTGATTCTCCTATCAGAGTATGGTTCTAATTGATGAAATTCATCTACTAATTTGTATTGTCAATTGCAAACCTCTAGTCGCTCTGGAGGATTCAGTCAATAACAATCTTCAATGGCTATCGGAAATTAAACGTGAACGCTTGAAAAGTTTGAACGACTTTAACGCTTAGTGGTAGAAGTTCACTGCGTGATAAGATTAACCTGGTCCATGAGTATTTACCAGAGGGCACGACCTGCCGAGTTTCTATAGCACTTGGACGTCGAACACGAGTTTTCGCACGAATAAACCCTCGAGTGTTCAGCTAGGCTATTTACTATATCCATGGGAAAACTGAATTTACATAGCACGTTGACTCAATAAATACTATTTTATATCTAATTCGATATGGATTATAGATAAGTATATTAGTCCAGTCGGAATAGCCGAAATTTGGACCGACTTCTATTCAAAGACCCCACCACAGCGCCAATTTTTTCGGAGGTTGTTTGAACCTATAGGAACATGCCCTCAAGTTTTCGTTAAAATCCCAGTTGCATTTTAACAAATAATAATTATTAAAAATTAAAAAGTCGATTTTTTTTCGCTTTTTTTTTTGTTATGCATTTTTCGATAAAAAAATCGGAAAAAACTATTTTTCGATAAAATGCATAACAAAAAAATTACGGAAAAAACTCGACTTTTTAATTTTTAATAATTATTATTTGTTACAATGCAACTAAGATTTTTACGAAAACTTGAGGGCATGTTCCTATAGGTCCAAACAACCTCCGAAAAAATTGGCGCTGTGGTGGGGTCTTTGAATAAGTCGCATGTCTATTCCGACTGGACTATATGTGTATATAGAATATACGTATAAAAAAATATTATCGGATAAGAACGATTCTTTCGCTAATGTAAAGGCAGCTTAAACCAATCCTTCTTATCCTTTAAGGGTAATAATGACTGACAAAAATTCTTCCACGGAAATTTTCCTTTTACGATTATATAAGAATCTTAATACTAATGACTTAATTAATAAATCTGATAACGTTATTATAAGGTACTTCAATGTTAAACAATGCCCGCCACCGGCAGTACTCTTCAAGCTTGAATGAATATTCCCTCAACAGCTGAACCAGGGATGATCAATCTTGCTGCCAAATATCCTTTTGTAGACGTTTTCCGAAAGGCAGTAATTGTACTTGGTGGTTAATTAGCAGATAGGGAGGCATCTATTTTTGGCCAAAAATTCCATGCGTCTTCACCCTTTCAATGAAAGACACGTGGCTTTTAAGAAATTTAAAAAAACTTTTACCGCCTGTTGCTTCCAATACATGTCACGTGATTGTTGCAGGGCAGCGTAATTATAAGTTAATGAAGTTTTCACATTTGTTTGTGGCAACCAGAATTACTGATGAAATGTTAGACATTCATTTCGAGTATACCAAGTCGTTGGGCATTGAATTTCTATAGGCTTCAGTATTCTGGAACTTATTCACGCCTTAATGACATCCAGTGAAGAGCCGTAATCAGGAGTAAATGTGTATACCTATGTAACATATATACAAACAAATATTAATATATAAGTAGTAGGAGGCAATAGATTACTCGCTAAGTTTACTCTGAGAGCCGTTAAACCATTTATGGATTTTATTTTTAATTCTAGACCTATATGCTCTTTATGTGTCTTCTATATATATGTTCATAGGCAATCTGTATATTTTCATGGAATGAAAGGCCAATACATCAAGCATCGAAATTTGGGGCTATAACCGGCAGATATAAGCCCATCTGATTTATAACCTGGTTTATGAAATAATTACTTTATCAGCAGACGCCATTGCCACTTGTCAAACCACCCACTCTAATTTTGTACACAGAGTGAAAAATAATCGGATACGATATGACCGATAGCCACATCGCTATTCGTTTCCGTTGCCGAGCATTAATCTAACACCGGTAATAAAGCAAAATTTTATTTAATAAATAAGCCATTGTTCCAAGTAATGATTAGAAAAATCGAACTTTATCGTCATGTTCCTCGTTGCAAATATATAACGTATTTCTTTTTTTAAATTTTTTTCTTAGAGATTTAGCAGAGTAATTACCAAGAGTATAATTTTCTTTGAATATTATTATATCAATCCCCTGAAGATATTTTCTTTGTACAGAACTTAAGGGACATGCACAGACCTATCCTTTTCGCTAATTGAGAACGTTTTGACAGTTTCCTTCTTATTTTTTTTCTTGGACAAGAACGAAAGTTCCATCGGAGATGTAATTTTCCACCATAACACCCCCCACCTTCTGCTATCCATTAATTAATTCAACATTGGCTCCCCTCCTCTCCGTAGGTTGGAGGGTGTAGGTCGAGAGCGCATTGCTTTTAAAAGTGAAAAAGTATAATCACCCCTCGCAGAATGACAACCCGTCGTACTGGCAGGTGTGCCTTGTTAATTGAAAAGCAGAAACAGAAGTTGAAGCCTGTAAAATAATCGTGATACAAGAAAGCAGCCTTAATGAATTTTAAAGCAATAATTGAAGTTTTTACGTTTACCTGGTTTGCGGTTCAACGCGTAATGCGCAATGCGAGATGCGCGTGGACGATTTACCATTCATTTGGGAATGTAATCGTCGAAATTATCCATTTTGATAAATTCAACCATCCTTTTTAAATATTGATCGAGACTTTGATTCGCCTTTGACTTGATAATTGGCTCTTTGATTTCGGCTCGAGTTAGCCGACTCTACCAGATATCAAAGTAATGAATTATCGTAGCGTCATGATACATAGCGTCGCGACGCTTCAGGTTTCGTTAGGCTGTTCGTTGGATTCCGCTTACTCTTCGTAAATCTGTTTGGATCGACGCTTCCCATTATCCGATACTAACTTTTACAACCGTCATAATCCTTAACGGCCTCCGCAACGTTGCCAGCCGTTTATGTGTTTCGAAATGAACATTTTTTATTTCCCATATTATTACTTCACTTCTTCATTGAATCCTGCTATCATCTTCCATATGTTTCTCTGCACACAAATATATTACCGTCTGAAAGGTGGTGTAACTTTTGCAAAATAACTCTCCGTAACCGACATAGAGAATTTTGAATAAAAAAAATATTTTAGGTTATCCACAGAAAAAAACGTAGTCCGAACGACGGACAATTGATAAGACTTATCTTCAAAGCTTGTCCTATCAAAAATTTTGACAGTTCTATCAAGTTTTCAGACATAGAGAAAATCCAAGATATAAGTCAAACAGAGAAAGGTTCATAGCCATACCTTATAAAATTCATTACAGAATATGATGAATGACGTAATAGAATCTTGCCGTATCTATGTATGCAAATGAACGGGAACTTGATCGCTGAGAATACTGGATGACGAGGAGAAGGATGAAGAGGAGTCGTCTTAGGATCAAATTTCTTGAGCACCGCGAGAACCTCAAAATCTATTCCAGCTGGTCCATTTGAATAACGCCATTTTCACACCCATGTCAGAATCCTTTATGCTCTATCCCCAGTAACGCATTAATGCCAGAAGTACCTGGTCAAGTTTTGAAACACCAATGCACAATTAATTATCTATCGTCAATTTCAATTCATTAACATTGCTCATAAGTAATTTTGAAACAAGCACTGAATCTGTAATTAATTCTTGCAAATTAATTGCACTCTGTTTACCTTGGTTTTTAATTTTTCGATTAGCAAATTTTCAATCACCCAAACCGGCGTAGTTTGCATATCGAATACCAGATCACTTATTAACCCCCCTGATATTGGAGCGTTGATTATTGACAATAACGCTAACCAGGAAATAGATATAGGAGTGATTACCTGATAACGTATTTCCATGTATATTGCAAGAGAATATTTGTCGTTTTTATAATAATAATCTGCATGGAAAGCAAAATCGTCTAAGTATAAAAATAAGTAATTGTATTCTAGATTGAATAGAAAAATCCATTTGAGGTTAGGATCGTCGATCAACTATGAAGGAATTGTGAGTGGATCAATCATTTTTTTACATAATGGAATAATACAGATCACTCTAGGTAGATCCTAGAAGCATAACAAGGAACCTTGGGACGTTTCTCTTTTTTATCATAAAACAAACAAGCCTCACTCTGAATTTCATTCAAGTTAAATTCCTTATAAACCGTAGTAATCTTGCATTCTGTGTTAACGTTGGTGCATCATTTTGATTTTCAGAAAAGAAAAACGAGTCACTCAAGTACTCAACAACTTGCAAGGATGATCCTCGTTAGCGTCTTGGCAACAACAGCCATAATCAGTCTTGCAGAATCAACGCCACTTTCCTATCCGACGTATCGTAGGCGGGAACTTCAAATGGCGGATCGTCCAGAGCTTCTGCTCCTCTTGAATCAAATCCCAGGATTGGAGGTACGATTGAAGAACAGCAATATGATCCTTGACAGACATACAATAATGAACTATAATCCTTCTATCAGACATTAAATTGATAAATAAAACGTTTACTTTACTTAATTCCACGAACAAGTCAGACATTGGGCTTTGTGAAATTTCCAATAACTAGATCCGACAATATGTACTTTAGTTGAATTACCAGTATAACATTTTTCTTCATTTTCACTTCCTCTCGTTTTCCCAAATGAAAAACAATTGCCAAAGAAATTGACGATAAACTTTTTGCTTCGTTTATCCTAAATTATTTATAACTCAACGTTCGTTTTCTCATTTTATGTACATTTGCTATGATTGGTAAATCTGAAAATAAAATACAGAATCGTAAAGTCCAAGTGTGGCTGATAAATAAACTATTGGAAAATAATTAGATTGCGATGGGCGAGGATAGACGTAGCTTTCTCTTCTACGGTATGTATTCTATGTATGGAATGTTTACTCCCTTACGCTGGGTATAAGGAAAAAGTCACGTTATCGCCAAGTATGATAGTCCGATCGGTATAGGGATACGTATGGTCTTGATATAACCTGAACATATTTTCTCCTTGGGGCGCAATTGAAAATGGGAGAAGGAAACATTGCGATAGCGTAGTGTACATACACTGCGATAGCTATATAAACGAGATCATTCTGTCTTATTACCCTGAGCGTGGTAGGAAACGTAGTGGATTCTGAAAGAAGAAAATAAGTTTTGATAAAATAAGAGAAATTTACGATGGATATCAGGTAACCCATAAGAATTCATTACGTAACCGAAAGATCTCTTTATGAAACAGTTGAGCGAGTCTGGATTCGTATCTTGAAATTTCAGCGAATATTGCATTCTGGTACAATTTAGTAATTTATTTTTCTCTCATAAAAGTTTAAACGGCTCATACGTACCGAGTTACCTGCAATTTTAATTTTCCTATTTTAATACTCTAACATTCTTTTTTCTTTTGTCTTTCGGTAAAACATATGCGCCCTGGGCTAGTTTAATTTTTGTTCCTTCAACAACTAAGATAGAATGACGCCAGGAAAAAAAAAGTACTAAACGCTAAAAGCATCTTCGTGCTGTACAGTGAATATAAAATTTTCCCACAAATGCAGTATGCATCTGAGGTGTAAGTGCTGCTTCGATTTTACACCTTCTGATATCGTTTCTGGAAAAAAATTATTACATATAATCCGATAATTGTAGATTTAATCAGATATAGACGAATTTTCGATGTGATTATATACCATTTTATATGATTATATATAATCATTTCTTCTGGGATGTATCGTGATACTCAAATCGCATCTTAACGTTATTTATTATGCGAGTTCGATCAGCGGCTTCTTATGGTCTAATCCAATGCCGCTTGATGCGTGGTAAATTCTTAGGCTTGTCACAAATAAAAATCCCCATCAAAAGTACTTTGTGTAAAGAGAATCTGAATAAAAAGCGTCCACCGTGTAGATTAATAAGTAATAGACACCCTTTGTCCCTTTGCCATATGAGAATCGTGTTCGTATTTCGATCTGGAAAGTAAAACGAAAACCCAATAAGAATAAAGAGAAAAGAAACATAGAGAAGGAAAGTACGTGTAAAGACTACGAGAAAAAAAGAGCATCCTGACACAAAGGGAATAATTCAAATGACATCTGATCCTGAGTTCCTTCCCGCGTGGATAGAAAATCTATTAAAAAAAAGAAACGAGAAGTGAAAGAAATTCACTGCGAAAAAGATAAAATCGACAGAAGCGTCGCGACGTTATTATTGAGACAAAAGAGTAAAGCTCCACACCTTTCAGTTGCATTTCCCTCATCGCCACTCCCAGTACTTCCTTTAATTCTCTACATTATCGTATCCAGCACACGCGTCATCGTCCTGCAAACTTGACTTCTTTATGTCCTTTGTTCTCTAGCATTAAAGTACTGCCTCTACTAAAAAGCCTCTTCTTAACCTACAATTGCAGATGGAGCCGTTCGACTCGAACAGTGGTCGCGATTCGCCATTACTGCGTCCAAAGAGATTGGGTTCCTTATCAATCGTGAATCCTCTGGATGTGCTACGAGAGAGATACCTCCTGGAATTAGCTCGTAGGAAGATGCGTCAGGATCAATGGCAGGTAGATGCCAACCGACGTTTCCTACAGACCATTGGAAAACGTTCGAGTTCAGATCCCGAGCCGGAAGTGACCAAGGTGTCAGAAGCCAAGGGCAGAAACGATTTCAATCCGTACCGTGATTATAGGGCTGATAAATTTGCTCAGGACGATGAGCAGCACGTCGAGAGGAACACCGAGAGGACACAGGATTGGTACAACAATGGCGACAGTCCTGTCCTCAGAGATGGCCAGGATGATGAAACACGAAGGGTAAGATAGTCCTGAAGAAAACTTATAACAATAAACTGACATATCCCGTTACTAAAATCAAGAGGGCGTACAAAAAGACTTCAAGCCTTCGCCCTTTTGCCTTCAGTCACGCGATATAAGAAGCAGACTACTGTAACAGTCATTGGCAATTAGTTTGGCGTTTTTCCAACAGATGGCTAACGAACTTCACCTCTTGTAACCCGTCGAAGCCTTTCAAAGGGATGAACAGGGAACCGAGAAACAACAGCTTCGCCTCCTCATTCACAGCCCTTAAATGTCGACGACGTCATCGATGATTTCTCATTCAATATCGGTACACGTTACGCTCGGTTAATAGGTATTAAATGATTCGTGTTGTACGGTAGATCGAGTCGTAATGGCGGAATACCGCGGATCGGGTTGCTTCCCTAGCCCGTTTCGATAATCACTTCACTTATTATTATTCTTATTCGCTGCGTTTATTATATCTCTTGCGGCTCTCACGTTCCGGCGGATAAAACAAAGCAGTATTATTAATTGTAATTTTAACTTGAACTTTCCTTCCACCTTATACTTCCTGGATCTCCTTCCACCCCTAAAAAAAAAAGGAATCAGGACTTGCACGATTTTAAGCAACGTAAAGGAAACCAAAGTAAAAGGTTTAAGCAATTTATCTTACGTAATTTTCAAAAATTCCTAATGGAGGTATTCGATTATTTTTTTGTATCTACTTTCCTTCCAGCTACGTGACTCCCTTGTGAAGCCTATTATTTTTTCTCAATTGACTCCTATTAACTCCACCTTTGAATTCTTCACCAACGACTAACTGTAATAGGTAAAAAGAAAAAGATTTCCAGACGAATACTAAATTAACGAAAAGATAATGGTATACATAACATTAGACAAGTACATTAAACATAGGCACGATACTGACATGTTCACAGACACAACAATACAAGAAAAATAGACGAAACACGTGAATTAATGCTTTAAACAATGTACGTACATCGATGTTAGATAATAGGTGACATAAAAGAAAAAAAAACGAAGAAAACGCCTGTAACGAATGGACCTTATCATTGGGTTTCGCGTTTCATTTACCGGTAATGTAATATATATATATATATATATATATATATATATATATGTGTGTGTGTATATATATATATACTACATCGACGGCTCTAATATCTTAAGTGTTTATTATCAAATGCAATTGTAATGATTTGTTTATAAGATATTTTTATATTTATATACCGCTCTACTCTCTAAGTTATTTATTTATTTATTAATCCAGATGATTATTTATTTATTAACAGGGTTGCCTGAGACCCCGATGCGCTGTTATATATTATTTCCATCTTTTTTAATTTTTTTTTTAATGTCTCTTTCATTAGCTCGTTGCGCCACTCTCGCATATGGGTCAATTGCCACGTCGGATAGGACTGAATTAGTTGTAATAAATTTTGTTTCAAATAAAACCACCGCTCTATGCCGCTTTCCTTGCTCCCGTTCTATTATTACACATGTTTTTATCACATATCCACTTATCCATATCCGTAGTACAAGAGAATATATACAATAACGAGTAATATTATAACGTAATTATTTTTTAGCTCTCTCTCTCTCTCTTTCTTTATCATGTTTCAAATACACCATATGTGGGGAGATATCATATTGTAATGAGAATATTCGTTATTACAAATCAAATGTGACATAAATCCAATTGATGTGAAGTATAAAAGTGTAAATAATCCAATATCAAAAGAGGAATAAGTCATGTGTCAAATTTTGATGTTATTTGCTTATGCATTGCATGAGGATTCCGAGGAATTTCAAAGATGCCTCGTACACTGGAAATTCTTTGAAATCAGATTCTGAAGGATTGGAGTTCCAGGGATATGTTCGGATTTGAATCCATATTTGGATTGAGTAGGTGTATGTGTAGAGAGAAAAAGGAGAGAATGGAAAAGACAGAAACTTCTCTTAACATGAATGAATTTTCAAAGTAATTGAACGGATAGAGATCAAAATTCAGTTTGAGGGGGAAATCCCAATTCAGACAAACCACAGTTTAGGGGTCTCGTGGTTTACAAGTAGTTTTCAGAAATAGTTAATAACCACTTGCAGTTTTGGAATATGTTCTGGTATAGGGAGGAAGGCTCTGGTATAATGGACCAAGTTCATGATAGTTTCATGATATTAACATAGAATTGATTGCTTGAAAAAAAAAAAATAATCAGATGTCTAACTTAATTGTTGCAATGACACCTGCACTACTATTCGTCTAGAATCATTATTTAAAAAAGTTTATTTATCATTTAGAGTCGATATATAATAATATAATACTAATCGTTATTATTACAGTTATAATTAACATCTACGTCATTCACGCTCGCGAATGAGGATAGAACACGAGACTCTCCTTCCCAGCAATTACGTGGCGTCGCGACATATTTCGACGTGCCTTTACTTAACGTTTTTCGTCATCCGTGGCAAAATTCGTATTACGTAAAATTCACAAATGCCGCAACTCGAAATAGAAAGGGAAAATAGATAGTCATAACCAGCGAGCAGAATTCTGTAAAGTGAATTTATATATGCGTGAAAGAATTTATGTAATTGCTGTGGAAGGAAGACCACCATCTTTCATATATTTTTTTTAAGTGCTCTGATTCCTATGACACCGAGTTCCTCCACTAGTAAAATAAAGAATTGATACGGAATAAAGGAAACAAAAGAATGGACAAATGAAGAACGTCGGGAATAGGACTCAGAAATTGTGATGAATGCATGATGAAAAAAAAAAAAGAAAGAAAGAACAAAAATATAAAAACAGAGAACTTCTAGTGAGCCGTTGACGATCACAGTTTACGAAGATCCAATACGAAGACACTGCCATCTGACGCAGATGCGCCGACCTTGTCGCCACGACTGTTCCAGCAGACCTCGAAGATGCCGCCTGTTCCCTTGTAGCTATGCACCAGCTGTCCACTCTGTAAGAATAGTCAATGCAGGTTAAATTGTAATTAAAAATTGTTCAACTGCTAATGACTGGAGAAAAAATAATGTGGTCTACCTGAGTGGACCAAATGTGAACACACTTGTCGAAGCTTCCACTGGCTAGGAACTTCCCATCAGGACTAAATGCTACGCTGTAGACTGGTTCAGTGTGTTTGGTCAGTGTATGTATACAGGCTCCTCTCTCAACATCCCATAACCTAACAGTGGAGTCAAAGGAAGCACTAGCTAAAGTCAAATTCATATTAGGATTATGGGTTCCTGGTCCTGTCGGAGACCACTTAATTGTATAAATTTCCTTGCTGTGTGCCTGAAGATCGTGGACCCACGTGTCTTGTTTCATAGACCAGATTTTTAGACTCATATCGTCGGAACAGCTGGCTAATAAATTTCCCTGAGGATCCCACTTGATTGCGTTTACCTCATTCTATTAATTTTAAAAATATTCTTGTTAGTTTCTGGTTTTAAATGATTGGTTTATACAGGGTGTTCGTTATGAAATGCACTGTAGTAACATCGTTGCATTCCTTGTCAAATTCCAAAGAATATGTGTATATTTGATTATCTCGAAATTTTTATATATGAAATAAAAAATGAAAATACACGTATTCATTAGAATTTAAAAAGGAATGTAACGTGTTACTACAGTGCGGTTCATAACGAACACCCTGTATAGTAGCTATCAGTTCTTCGCGTACCGTGTGTCCCTGGAAGCTCTTTACTGGTTTATCCACGTTCAATTTACAAACATGGATACACTGATCCGTCGAACAGCTGGCAAAAGATGTGTTCGTTTGCCAATCGACGTCCAAAGCTGGAGCACAGTGGAAACTGAACTGTTGAGTACATTGTCCGCTTGCAGCATCCCAAATGATGGTAGTTTTGTCAACACCGGCGCTAAGAATATAATTTCCACGTTTATTCCACTTTAACGCAAAAATGGGTCCCTTATGCTGGCCCAAAGTCGACGCCAAACGTCCGTCAGTCGTCCAAATTCGCGCATAGCCATCGTAACTACCAGTTGCAAGTAAAGTTCCGTCACACTGTAAGGATAATAATTTTATGAGAAGATCAGTTTATCAAGTATGTACCTGGATATAATTAATATGTAATATTTTACGTACATTCCAATCCAGGGAAGTGACATCCTTGTTACTTGGTACTTCTGTACCACCTTTTTGAATACAATGACGTAGAACGAGCTGATTTGGTGCTTGGGAATTATCTGACATATCCCAAATTCGAGCTGTACTGTCACCAGAACCTGAGGCCAGTAAGTCGGTGGTTGGGTTCCAGGCACAAATGAAGACTTCAGATTCATGACCCCTCAGAACAGTAGCTTTACTTGCTGGTATCTCAACAGCACTTGCGTTGGCACCAGCTCCAGTTCCTTGTTGCTGCTCATCCACTTCCATCTCTGACCTATCTCCTCCCCTTTCATTTGCGCCCACTCCCACATTTGATGTAACGACTGTGTAAAATATAAGTTTAATAGAATAAAATGAGCTTAATGGAAAATATAAGAAAAAAAAATATTTCAATGGGATTTGTTTGCCTCTAGTTAATAAACATTCTGTCAGATAGTTTCAGAACTTTACTTCACTATAAAATAGAAAATATATTTTTTAACAAGATTAAAAAATATATTTGCTTGTATTGTATAAAGATATAGTGGAAAGTCCTGAATAACAGTATGTTCATTTACACAGGTGGTCCATTGTTCTACCTGGGTTATTGAGGAGGTTCAGAAAAATTAAATATTTTATGAACCAGGGTGTACCAGGCTATAATTAAATAAGATTATTAATTTATCACCTTCTTCTCCATTTGTATCCTGGACCTCTGTTTTCACCTGTTGTTTCTGTTGATTCTGCTGGTTCTGCCGAGATGCGACAACATCTGGCATAACTGCATCAATGAGAGACAAGGATTCCACCATTCTCTGTTCAGTGCCATCTTCACCGATAGAAATTTCTGCTTCAGTATACTGAAGACCCTTTTGAAGAATAGATAGAAGCGCAGCAGGAGGTACTAACGCGCCATTTATATTACTCTGCGATATATGTGACTCTATACCAAACGTATAGGCTGAATGTTGAAAACCTGTAAATAAATAAATATTCTAAAATTACGAAATTAATCTCAAATACAAAACGACAAATAATACCTATCAAAATGTAAATGTATACTAAAAAAATAAATGAATATGACGATACAGGTTCTACGATAAATTTAGATATAACCTCATACATATCTACTGTAACTATAAATGTTATTAAAAATCATGAATAAAATTACTACAAATATTAGGTAATTGAAGATAAATGAAAAATCAAGCGAATCAACCTATAAGGCTTAAAGAAAATTGAGAATAGGTTATAAGACGCTCTAAATTTTACCGGATTCCTGGAGATATCTGTACACCAAAAAGTTCACTTCATCGCTGGAGAAGCTCATCGTTCCTGACCTTCATGGGACTAATACGACATAACTCTTAATTGTATGATACGTATAAAATATCACATAAACTAAAGTTAGACGCCGCAACTTGCCGCGTCGAGAGGGGAGAAAAAGACAACAGACATACGATGCACCTCGTTGGTCGTAGAAGAAATAAAGTACTTCAAGGAGTACTCGAAGTTTGTAGTAGATTTTTCAGATGTACTAGTGCAAAGTTCTGAGTGTAGTTGCAACCAGCAGTCCGCATCAAGACAAAAGATCGTGATCTAATTTTCAAAATGAACGTTATCTTCAGAAATCTATCGAAATTCCAGGTAATTCGTCGTGTTGCATCAACTGGGACGCTGCGTTCCTCGATTCAAATAGGTGCGTCGTGAATGCTCTATTTCTTCATAAACCTATTTAACAATTAGAATATATAAAATAATTAGTGTATACCTAAAATCCTCTCATAATTTTCACCCTTTCAAGTACCTGGAATGAACAATTTGATAACTGGAACGAGAAAAAATTAGGCTAGAAAACTCTGTTGTACTTAACTGAGGGGCGCTTCAATCGCTTACCGATCCCAGCAAGCCTATGCCTTTGCATTGACCAATCGGAAAGCTTTTCAGACTTCCCCCTCTTTATAAAATACCCCCACTCCCGTCAACCTAACATACTTAAAAAATTCAAGCCATAGGCGCCGGCAAAGAGAATGTTAAACTTACAAGAGAGGCATCCAAATCCTCCGAAGAATTCGTGTATGGCAATTCCCGCCGATTCGCCATTTTGTACATCCCATGAATGACATGAGTGTTCCAAAATTCCGCAGAGCAGACGAAGCTCTATAAATAAATAATGAAAATAAAACGACTAACAATATCCTGCAAGTATTTTAACAGTATGATTACATAAAAATCACTCAGTATAAATTACTAATAAAGAATTTCAATTGAATCTAAGCATAAACTGGTCATGGTAGCTCGACTACCTTAAGCATAAACCAGACTTAAGACTCGAAGTATCAAAAGGACATATCGCTGGCAAGAAAATGGAACACTCTGTCTGGTAGAAGTAGAAGTCGGTTATGATAGTCCGATAGCAGCCTGTAGTTGAAGGGGAGTGACAGTAGTCTCTGCAGTTGCCTGCAAGAAATAGTGGAGGAGGATTCTTCGTGGTTATTTTTTCGCTGACACTCGCTAGGCTTACGAGTAATTTTTCTCGGTTATTGCCTCCAACGAAGACTCCTGGAGAAGAAGGATGACGAGTGAGATCGATAAGGAGGAAGTAAGGAAGAGGTTGACACCATTGCAGTGGCATGTCACACAGGAAAAGGGTACAGAAAGGTGAGAAGCAAAGAAAGAAGACAAAAATTGCATATTCATTGTCATCGTAATATCTAGAAACTTTGTATGTACGCGAACAATCAGTAATGCAATTTCGCAAACCGTCTGACCTTGTGATGATCATCCAATTCAGGAGCCCTTGAGCTATTTTCCTGTTTGCTTCATGGCTGCGGTAATCACGATACACTCAGCGCTTTTGTTACAATATAATACAGTGAAATTCCCCTTTAGGAAATACGTAAGCAATTCCGGCTGATATGGAGACTTGTGAAGCATTTCAAAAATAGCTGCTATTTCCTTCTATCGAATGAACAGATTGTTTAGAATATTATTTTAACCATTGGAATTTCTCTTCGCAATCTTCGACAGGACAGAATGAATACGCTTAGTCGGATCCTCATGTCCATTTATGTTCAGAATTTTGAATGCTGGTGCAGATACGTAGGATAAGAATGGCAGAAAACGTGAATGGAATTCCAGGATGAGTTAGCTTTGCATACTACTTATATATGTATAGTAACAATTCTACGGTATTCTTTAAATACGCGCACATTCTCTTTTGGTATGCGAGTTTCTACGAAAGGAAAGAACAAAAAAAAGATCTAACTTTAGGTGACAGTAGAACGGAAATAACTTTTTCAAGTGTATCCGTCCGCTCAACCGTGATTCATAGCCAAGTCCTTCAAAAATAAAATAGAAATATAGTGGCAAGGGCTCTTGGATGGATGTTTACTTCCTCTTGATTTTATAAGTCAGTGACTTTCTTATCTAATATTTCTCTTACTTGTTTCTAGGCCATTTACTGGATGCTACAACAAATTCTACGATAAGGGAACTTACACATGTATCGTCTGCGACCAGGAATTATTTTCATCTGATACGAAATACGACAGTGGGTGCGGTTGGCCGGCGTTCAACGAAGTTTTAGATCAAGGTCGTGTAAAGCTGACCAAAGACACCTCTAATGGTGAGCATAAAGATGGCTTGAGTTTTAATTAACGGATAATCTTCTTAATTGATTCTGTAAATCTATGTATAATATGCTCTGGTATCATACTATTTATAGACATTGGTGGTTTTAATTTTTTTAACTGTACTTTTATATCGTGGAGTAATTTTGTTAATAATGGTAAGTGGGTAAAGCTTCCTGGATAAAAGTATGCAATGTACCAAGACGTCTTTACCCGTTTGCCAGCTTATTACAATTTTTATATTTCTCTGTAATGAGAAAAAAAAAACTTTTAAACGTCCACCGGATATCCTCATCCGAAATTTCCTCTTGTGCTGCTTCTTTAGCCTTATGATAATATTTATTCTACAATTCGCGACAAGTGCGTGCAACATTTAACGGATGTCATACGCATGCATATTCGATATTCGTGTCAAAGAGAATGAAAATTTTTTTGCAGACTTATTATTTTCGCGAAGTAATCGTTATTCGAAACTTCTTGTATTTGATATACAGTCATGCGTCTACAGCAATTTTTCTTTTGTCTCGACTGGGTTGATAACAGTGATCAAGAAGCAGCAATTATTTCTATAAAAAGTCTCCCATACGTATCCAAGTAATCCTGCATGCCAACGCTTAGAGTGTGATTGTGATAGACTTACACTTGATTAGTATCAGACTAAAATTATCCGCTGTACATAATAGCGAACAATTAATGCATTTAATCCAATCGAGATGGTTCTATAAAACAGTAATAACCATTATTATAAATACTAAACGGACTACCATCTTGCAAAAAACAGTAAGCTAACAGTCTCGATCAGCTGTTGCACTGTCGTCTAAATTATTAACTTGGCGCTTGGCAAAGCAAAGTGATAGGTAACAATTAGCAATACTATAACAATCATATAAAAATATACATATATTGTTGACCTGATTAAAAGCCGAGTCGTTCTGCTTCAGTGTCTAATTTCGCTATTTTACGGTCAGATGATTTTTTCGTTTTGTAAATTTTTTACTTTGTATTTCCTGCCAGGAAAAAGATTGTATTCTGAATAGTCTAATTGGCTTCTTTGACTCTGTCTATTGTTAAAGTATCAGGAGCTTCCTCTTCATCTAGTTGAAACTCCTCTTCGAGGGGGTTGCGAAAAGTTGTAGCACTTTTCTTTTGGAGGCTCCTGTAAAATCTTCTCTCACTTCAAATTCGTAGCAAAGGTGTCGGTCTGCGTTTAATCACACTCTATTGTTCTGTCTTTCCCTTTCATCCCCTATCGCTCTCCGCTACCACTTGAACTATCACCACACCACCGAATACGAAAAACCCGCGTCGGATACTCGACGCACAGTTGGCGGCAATCTACTACTGCTGATCGCAAACCCAGATATGGTGCGGACCGAGGTGACCTGCTCCAAGTGTGGAAGCCATCTTGGCCATGTCTTCAACGACGGACCGAAGCCGACGAGGAAGCGTTTCTGCATCAACTCAGCCTCCATTAATTTCTACGCTGCTGGCGATCAGAAGAAAGGTTAACACCCTGATGAACCTCGACAAATACCAGAAGGACGTTTACATACCTACCAACTGGTCTAACTAAGAAAACTGTCAGAGTCCATTTTTGCTTCTTGTTCTTTTCCTCATCTCTCTTGGATCTTCTGAAAAAGGAATCTTTAGTAGTGGTTGTATGAGGATTTTTGAGTCGATGCAATTTTATTCGATATTGTTTCTCTGTGGCTTCTCTATTTCTATGATTTGTCCAGTTTCTGGGACTTCTTTTTTTTTTTATTTATAAGGCCGAGACACTTCTTTATATGCGTTACGTGAAGAGTTCAGGTAGATATACCTATTACTTACCTTACTGTAAGAGTCACTTTGAGTTATTCCTTTGGAAAGACGTACGTTTGTGATTTTGACAATCGAACCCATTGAGACAAGAACGTGGCCATACTTTTATGCTAATCACAGTTATTTATGTTGGGCATTTATTTGAATCCAATGTGTCTTTATAGTTTAGTCTACATCATTTTGGAATCCTCCAATCTGACTGTGAATAATGTATGAATAACTTCTGTTATGTGCGCCATCAGCTTTGAACTTTTTGCGACACTTTTAATACCGTATTTAAAAAGAGGAACTAAAGATACTTGGCACACATGCCAGAACTGCGAGGAACTTATTGATTAAGACTAAGAATTCAAAGCTCGATATTTTGAAAGCGTTTTTTACAAGAGGCGCATTGCGAATTTATAATGATAAACCACAATGAGAAAAGAAATGAAAATATTTATATAAGTAATGGAAGAGTCTTATTATTTTTTCAACTAACTTACGCCGCCATAATGTGTAAATAATTGTAACTTATTATTACATATATATATTATATATATAGAGGGACGATCAATAATTCTAGTGGTTATTATTGATCGATACCACCTGTTGCACCAAAAAAAGAAATGTTAATTAGCAATAAAGGGCGATAATGAAATTTCATCAGTGTTCGATAAGTTACTTACCCTTATAAAAGAGAATGTAAAATAACAATTCGATAGAGGCTACGAAGGAAGTTCATGGTAGTCTGGTTGGGACAAAACTGAGTTGCGTACCATTGCAGAGGATCAATGAATCACAGACACAGTTCTTTGTTATAAAATGTTTCCTTATATTATAACGTTTCAAAACAAACTGAAAGGAGTTACAATATAATATACGCGCAAAACTCTAGGCATTATCATTTACAATAATTCATCATTAATTTGTCGCTTCACACGTTTCTCTTTCTGTCTTCGCGAAATTCCCATTAGTCGCACATATCGGTGAATTATCTTGGCGTATACGTTTCCTGAGAGATCAGGTCGTTACATACTTATTCTCGTCCTGACATCGTCATCAACGAGTCACTGGTCGAGGAGGCTTTTAATTGTGCGAGAATAATTAAAGGAAAATTTACAAAGAATTCCCCGTCTCTCTGTGACAGAAATTACCAAGGAATCTTGTTTCTTGTTTTTTAAAGGCTTTCAATAGCTTTGCTTCCTCACTATAGGCCTGGCTCTTATTCTCCTTTCTTTTTCTCTCTTGCTCTCATTGCTTTCCTACCGAGACCGCATGTTTTGGTAGCATTTTCAAAAACATCAGTAAAAAAAAAAGTAAAGTGACAGCAACGAATGAAACGTGCGCAATATTTACACTCGTTGCTACAGACTGTAATAGGAACCTATTTCGCACAAAAAAAAAAAGAATATATGTGGACAATCCACATGTATTATCAATACCTCTCTTACGTATGATTACTTAAATGCACGTGAAGATGGATGAACGAAGTTTTGTCGATATAGGAAAAAGCTAATGTAGCGTTGACTCAGAAAACAAAGGAAAGAAATACATTGCAAGTCTCTTGGCTATATAGTTATATTAAGGCATGCCGCGGTACAAAAATTTCTTTGTACTTGTTCACCGCGTATAAGATTCCAGTACGTTTTCATGAAAAAAAAAAAAAAAAAAAAAAAAAAAAAAAAAAAAAAAAAAAAAAAAAAAAAAAAAAAAAAAAAAAAGAAAGAAAGAAAGAAAAGCCCAGAGTCATATAATCTCACAGTGTTATCGCATCGACGCAACTTCGCTCATTGTAATCAAAATAAAATTAACACTACAGGGATAGCCGCAGCTACTATTGGCTTTATACTTTTTTACTAATTAAAATCGCAAGACTCAAGCTGCAGTTTATCCATTATAAATAAGCCTTCTATATGAGATATTTGTGAAAATGCATTGGATCCTCATAGTAATACAGAAATACAGACGCCATATAATTGTTGGAGTTAGAATTTCATAACTTTATAATTCTTATCATAATCCCATCAATCGTTTGCTCTTCTTTGTATTCTTCGTCTCAATCGTTCCTTCACTTGCAGTAATTATATCGTTATTAATACTAAACGTGCATTATTATTTTTTCCCTATCCCAGTAAAGGGACTTGAGGCCCAATGGAGGAGTTTTTGATCAATTAAGAGAGCGTACGCCGAAGTTGATTGGAAAAAATAGTTATTGAGAACAGAGGTAAGGAATAAAGAAAAATCAATAAAGTGTAACGGCAGTAATGAAAACTTAAGAATTACAATTTCATGTAGGACACTGGTGTAACAGATATAAAAAATTATTCAAGATTTGAAATGTCTGTTACATGCATAAAGTTAATTTTTGACAGGTTAATTAATTAATGATTAAAGTACGCAGACAGATACAGTAACACGGGTTTAAAAATTTAATATAGTTTGATTTAAAGTATTGAGCGTTCGTCTCGAAATTAAACTAAAACTCAGGACCGACATGAGCCATTCCCTTGGTTCGTTCGTTCGTTAATTATAATAATTCGATATTTATCGTTAATCATATGAAACTAATCAGGCTTTGCAGATAAATTTGTTCTATAATAGAAACCGGAGAAAGTAAAATTATAATTATGAATAAATTCATTAAATACATCTTGTTATATGAATTTGTCTTTATCAAATAATATATGTGGCTGTTTCGCTTTTTTTATTCTTTCTTCTCATTCCGCCTCTCCTATTAATCTGCCAATTTTATATTTAACGCCCAAAATTATCCACCCTCGTGTCACCCCATCACGTATGCGATACAAGAAAGTATGTCGTTGACTCTTTTTCTTTGTCTTTTTTCCTGCGATAGCTGTGGTACACATCTATGTTATTATTTCTTCTCTTTCTCACTTTCTTTTCCTCTTGCAATCTTTCTTTGACGTTAAATTTACGTACGATAAAGTCCTAATGCGATAGAGTCAAAATAAAGTATGAATGACACGAATCTAAAAATCTATAATGACCCTAAGAACTAAGCGCCAAGGTTTCCCGCGTTGACGATATTTCCAAAATATATTACATTTAGAAAAAGACGCCTCACGCAGTTATAATAATATATATATATATAATTACAGGATGTACCGCAGCATTTAAATAACGTACAAGAGCTTGAATAATTCCTGAGAGAAAAGAATTGAAAAAAAAGAAGTTGCTTCAACCCTCTTCACAGGATATCCGGTAGATGCGGTACAGCCTGTACGGAGTTATCCGCATATATCGTCGAAAAAAAAACCCTAATCGTCTCCAATTTTTTTCTTTCTTATTTCTTTCCCCTTTTTTTGGAAACCTTGCGAAACTACACGATTAAATGAAACGTAAGTCTATACGTTCGCTTTCGATGGTCCTAAATTAATTGTTGAACTTATATAGTTTTCCCACGGTGGTTTTTCAAGATCATGTGAAATCTTGCGCCGACTTTACAACGTGTCTCTAGTACATGACATGACAGGCACTTTATAGTGTCACAAAATGCTTCTACGTCTGAACCTCGTCTCGTTAATAAATCTTAATCGATTACGTTCGCCTGCGTGCGAGGAGTTCGCCATTGCCAAAGGCCACGCGATGAACTTTGAACTTTGAATTTTCGATTTGGAGAGAACACAGTAAAGACCAGACTGAAAAATTGGTCCGTACAGAAAAGTTGTTCTTAACGACTAACACTTCTCCGAATCGTGAGAAATTCAAAATTCAAAACGTGTCCTGAAGTCAACCAATTCAAAATTAAAAGTAATATTCCAATTCGAATGGTCGTTTCTTTTTTTAATACATTTCTCATTCTCTCTCGTTCAATCTTCTTCTTCTTTCTTTTAAGTTATACAATAATTCGCCAATCGCAAACGTAAAGATATCTTTTTTTTTTAATTTATTTAACCCTAATTGGCCAAACGTCAAATTCATTCGATCACTCGTATCTCTCTTCACATTGTTATGTACATGCCGACGAGCAGTGTCTCAAAAATTAAGTAGCTTTTAATCTTTGTAATAAATAGAACAGGCACTCCTGCTGATAGATCATTCTAAAAAGTCAATGCAATAGAATGCCAGTCCCCCGGTTCATTATTAAAAAGAAATTACGGATCGCTAACCACCAATAATTTCCATTCTTTATCTTCGCATCTCTCACTCTGTTTACGTTCTCTATTTTTTATCATGAAAAAAAATATCCTTCGAGTCTACCAGTAATTTTCAAATGTCTCCTCTCACTGTATACATATACATTCGCAAATGTGTAACGGGAGATGCGTACTTTGATGAATCAGAAAAAAAAAGAGAAAAAGATGCTGTGCAAGAGAAACAAGAGAAGGCTGAGAGGGCGAGGAAAAACTACAAAGATGGATGAAAAAAAAAAAAGTACCAATGATAAAAGATCAAACATAGTCGCGCCCCAGCTGCACGTAATCTTGCTCGAAAAATATAAGTCAGACGCAGCAAAGACAAATTTTTTCTTCTTTTTTGTCTTTCCTTCGTTTCTCATTCCTCTACTTTTCTTCATCAAACATGATGGTAGCTATCAATAAGAATAAGTGTCCTCCTATAATGTGTATGCTGTGTATAATAATAATAACCCTCACTGCTAGCTCACGGTACAATCAACCCAGTAAGGGTATCTGCTTTAAGTGAATGTGTATCTCTTGTAATTTATTTCATGTTTTTTTTTTGTTATTGTTGCAATACAACTACCTTAGCATCCCGCCAACATCCACGTAGTCAGTGACACTCTGGGTACTTTTTTTTAAATTATTTTTTTTTCTCATACACCGCCCCCGCTCGCTGCGTTTAGAAAATAATCGACAGCCGCTCACGCACTTCCAGCTGCCCGGCGGCGTTTTAAGATTCGTGCGCAAGGACTCTTTCGTTTCTTCCTTTTCTCTTCTTCTTCGTTCTGTCCCTTATTACCACTTTTCCATCTTCTTCTTTCACTTCCGATCTTTTCTCTTTGTCTCTCGCTGTCTGACGAGGGTTCTTCAGGAATATTTTCCAGCGGTCCATACAGGCACGTATATACCGACACACAGACAACAGGCAGACTTGTCACAGACTGTCAATTGCAGACGCGCACGCATCAAGAGTCCTCGACAACAGCCAGCTCTAAAAGCGCCCCCCGGCTTCAAGAGCCTTCTCTGTGACTCCTTGGGCTCGCTAGGCGTTTTATGGATAGAACGTGTCCTTCTATTTTGGCAATCAGCATGGCGATTGTACCTGGATCGCCTGCTTGGTGCTTTTTAAAAACTTTTAATCGATTTCTCGATACCCGCCTGGCATCGGTTAAGTTCTACCTATCTATTGTCTATATATATATTTATATTATGTATATGTTATTTATTCATTAATCATTATATATTATTGAATTATTGTGCCGTTACCGTTTTGGGAGGGTGATTTCACTTTTGCTTCACTGTGTTCTCTTTTTTTCTTCTTCTTCTGGTTTTCTTTAAACCTTCTTGTGTCTGATGATAACCTCACGACGCCCGAGGCCATTGTTCTTCGTCGCCTTTTGCGATCTCGTCATTTTTCATCGAACGACCTTCGCACTCTGCGCGTTCAGTGACCCTTGGCAGCTTCCTTCGCCGCCATTATCAAGGGCGTTAACGATGCCAGTGGTTTAGATTGTTTTAGGAAGGGATGCTGTAATGATGATCGAATAGTCAGATTACATATTGATAACGAGGATAGTTTGGTTGAAAATGAATTACGAGAAATGTTTTTAAAAAATTATGAACCTTTAAGAGCTCCGAAGCCGCTGAACGCTTGTCCACTTCCACTTCCAAGCACTGATCCAGGAAGTCCTGAAATATGCCGGAAAGCTTTTCTTTTTCCTTGATTTCCGGCTTTCCATTGGTGGCGATCAGGTAGAGTGCTCTTAGGGGATTTTCATTCAAGTATGGTGGTTCACCTTCGATCATCTCAATAGCCATTATACCAAGGGACCATATATCCACCTGTGGGTGGATCAAATTTATTTTCAGTTTAAGATATTTCGTTTGCCAAAAATATTGTATGGTGAATCTTTGTATTTTTAAATACCTTAGGACCATATTGCTTCCGCGTGACGACTTCCGGTGCCATCCAATATGGCGTACCAACCATAGTCGTTCGTTTACTCTGCTCTGGTGAAATTTGAGCGCAGAAACCAAAATCCGTGAGCTTGACACCTCCGTCCAAACCCAGGAGGATGTTGTCCGACTTTATATCCCTGTGTATGACCTGGTTACAGTGTAGAAACTCAAGGGCTTGTAAAACCTCCCGACAAACCGCGGCTATTTGTCCCTCGTCCATACAAGTCTCGGTGACGACGTCCGTTAAACTGCCTCCAGGTAAGTACTCCATAACCACCCACAATTCCTCCTCCACGAGGTAGCTGTCCAGGTAGTTGACGACATTCGGATGCTTGTTCTCCCGCATTACCAAAATCTCGTTTATGATGAGCTCTTTCTTAGGCTGCTGCGAGAGATTCATCTGTTTTATCGCAACCTCCATTCCCGTAGATGTTTCTATCGCCGTGTAGACGGTTCCGGAAGCTCTGAAAAATGCAGAAACTAATGTAACAGCATTCTTTAGAATTTGTTTTAGAAAAACTCCATTAAAGATCTTTACCCTTGTCCTATCTTCTCCATTTTTGTGTACTTTCTATTCGGATCCCCAACGCTTACGATCGTTCTGAGTTTCTCCAGGATCTCATCGTCGGACATCTTCTTCTTCCTAGCCTTGTCGCTTTGAGCGGGTCTAGACTGATCCGTGGTGGTGGACGTGGGTATTGCCTGATTTTTATTCCTATCCAATTGAGATTGTTGCTGTTGCTGCTGTTGCTGCTGCTGCTGCTGTTGGGGTGTGCCATTGCGTTGAGGGGAACCCAGTGAGGTTGGCAATGGCGGTGGTGGCTCTTCTTCAATAGGCTTGGTGTACTGAACAGAACATATCCAAGGTTTACATTGCATAAATATAAAAGACCACGTATCCAAAAAAAAATAAATAAATAAAACATTGGAGCAGGCGAGTGACACAGTGCTATTATCACCCCACCATCTCAAGCACCAACTAATTAAGATTCTAATCACGCTATCCCTCCCTCCATAAAATTGACACACTCACGATGGATTTCGTGCGTTCAGGCCGTGCGGAAATAGGAGGTGGTGGTTCATCTTCTTGTTCCGAACTCGTTGCGCAAGCATCCGTCGGCGTACTACTTGGACTGCTGCTACTGACTCTGTAAAGATATAGATAAAAAATGTCCTAATCAATCTAGGCACTCTATATATCCGAATAAAAACATTTATTACAAGACAATAAATTTTACCTGCTCAATGAGTGTTGGGAATGTGAACTTCCGGACGCCTGTGACATTGCTTGTCCACGGACATTACCCATACCTATACCAACTCCAATACCCATGCTGCGAGGACTGCTAGCTCTCTCTATAGGCGCTGTAAAGATCAATTAGGTAATAATATTATACTTTATATTTACAAAGAACAAAAATTATCTCACTCACCCACTGCCCCGACCATCTTGGTCGTGGTCATGTACTTCGACCCTTTGGCCTCCTTGCTGCTACTGTCATACCAATTGAGCACATCTAGTACAGCCTGTGGATTTTTCTTCTGCTCCTGTTTGCTGATGTTGCTCGACATCAGGAGCCTTGCCCATGCTTCCGGCATACCCTGTGATTAAAAATACGTTAAAGAATCATTGAGAGCGAGGTGTCTGAATAAAGAGAAAAATTCGGGTGTGACAGGACTCAGCGATGCTGGCTAGGGCTAAGCTAAATCATCTAAATGGGTATCTCTACGATTAATCTCTACAAGGTTTATATGAAGTTTTTATTAATAAATTAATAGATACTATCAAACAGCATAATCAGGGATGACGAGGTGCTACTTTGATCTAAGAAGATGCTCTATTATTTTCTCATCCTGAGTGAATACATTAACTTCTATTATATTCAAGGAGAAGCGATCTTATTGGATTTCCAATTTATGTAAATGTCAAGTCTATCTCTTTTTACTGTATCATTCAATTAATGACTAATTGAGACACGGTATTGTTAAGTTAGGTAAGCACGGCTGGATTGGCTGTGTCTAGGACGAATTTACTGGCGCTGAAACTCTATTTGTGTTATAATAATAATCGAAGGATTATAACAATGGCAGAAACCCGATGAAGTAAGCAAACGTTGACTGAAGCTTTTATATTATAGAAAAAGTAATAACAGTGAAGTAGTCTACGTAAGCAGCTAAGGCCTTGGTGACAAATTCTAAATTCTCAACGAAAAGTTAACAACTTCGACGTCTGTCGACCGCAACAGAAACAGAATTTTAAAAACGGGATGTGGGTATAATAATAAAAGACAAAATGCAGAGACAAACTAACTCCGTGGTCACTTCTGAGTTTACTTACTTTTAGTGGCAGCTTGAAAGAAATACGTGTTCGAGTTAGTCTTTCACGTGAGAAAAATAATAGGTATAAGAAGCGTCAGACCAATTACCGAATTACAGTCCCACAATGTCCATAACGTATGTGAACAAGTGTCATTGGATTTTGATTTATTCCAACACGACACGAAGGATCCAGTCAAATCTTCATGTACGTCCTAACTATGGTATTTACATATCTATTGGGATTTTCAGTAAAAACAGATAAAAATAACGGTACTGATACACGTGCCTATCTTAACGTTTTCTATTTGATTTTCTAGTGACTTTTCATGACTATCAAAAACATTTTGGATCCTCCGTATCGCGTTGCAAGAGCAAAGCAGCAAGCGAGTGCATTTTGAACGATATTCAAAGACATCAGCAGCTCAGCTGATGGACGTACCGTGAATTCACCAGTGACAGCGTCAAAACCGACGTGCACCGTGTGCTCGAAATTCGTCGGATAGCTGATGTTAGGCTTATCCTTATTCTCCTTGACCTTCATCTTCCCCTTAAGAGTCTTCTTCTTGCGCTCATCCGAATCCGGCTCCTTTGGCAGAGGACGCATGTCCACTGGTAAGTTGGGCGCGGATTCACCTCTGTAAAATAATTAGTATTATAATATATGTCTCTTATAAGTTTATCCTTAGGATTATCTGTGTCGCTAAGCAACGCACGTGCTCGGAATTGTGATCACTAAGTCAGACCGGATACAAGGATATTTTTATTCCAGTCTATAACTCGCCAAACTACTTTTGGCATAGGTTGTTTGATGGTAGGTAGGTATTGTGGCGTTGTACGAGATTTAAGATGAAAGATTTTATCGTTATTGACGAAGAATAAGATATAATAGTTTTATTATTGAACGCTTGGCAATTTCTATCTGCGGTGTAAGCAAATATATCGGATTTCGCGTCGAGTGGAATATAATCTGATAGTGTAATATCGTGACACTGCATCAGGGCACAGGTATGCATCCTGCCTATCTATAGGTATGAAACGTTATGTGAAGTTCGTTCAATCGTATATGGATGGAGAGGCGCGTCGCGACGTTGGGTTTTGCATATACATATTTTTAAGTAGCGTCTCCTCCCTGTCCTGGAATATTATGGTGTCTGAACTGTGGGATTTTATTTTTAGCAGCCACTAAATTAGTGGCCGTTCTCTTCTATTTTTGGGAGACGTTCAGACCACTCTCTGTATATTGCAAAGAAACTAATGTGGATCCTTCCTGGTGGAGGAGATTTCTCTACCCAGGACGTCGCTTTATGAGCGTCTAATCCGATTTGCTTCTTGATAGATGAACAATTTAGCACAAAAATTTTCATGAACCAGGGATGCTGTACTGTTCGTTTTCCTTTATCCTGGACCAAAAGCGAAGGACGAAAATAGAATTATTATAGAGGAGATTTAATTTTGTCCTCTACGGTAGTTCGATGTGACGCCCGTTAAGATAGTTGTGAGACGCCGTGAAAGATAATCATGAGTTTCAGTGGGCGTGCTGTGTGGGAGTTAAAAGGATAGTTATTTTTTGCAAACAAGAAATGTTAATACATTGCAAATATATTCAAACTAATTACAATATCTTACTGTCGGCATTGAATCTGATTTATCCTTTCATGTAATAGCTTAGATATACTTTTTGAATATGGTATTGGTATTGTTTTGGAGAAAGTAATGATTTTGATATGCTGACCTGTTCGATGTAAGGCGAACTGGTGGTGCCGGTGGTTTGTCCTCTTCGTCCGACATGACTGTACTCCTTCTCCGGTCCCTTTGATACTGATCTGCCCTCCGTCGCTGCGTTATTACTGTTTTGTTTAGATGTTTTCTGCAGTATCCAAAACCAAAGCCGCTATCCTTAGCTGGTTAGAAATATTGTAGTCTTGTAGGAAGCTCGTATTCCACCCAGAGAACAAAATGCTCTGCTCTTTACACACTCACCTAATCTATCTTCACTTTATCTACCGTAAAACCATTGAACAAATATTTAGGGTACAGATTACTTTTCAAATAAATTGAGAATAGCTATCTCAAGTAGAGAAGATTCTGTAGAGCAATAAGTTCCAAAATCACTGGAACCACCCGTCTACTTCTTGTATGAGTTGTGCTTCCTCGAGCCATCCAATCTATCTGATGACGAACAATCTTGGAGTACACCGATCTCACCAGATCAGACTTTCTCGTTGCTGGACAGTCTAACAAATTCCTGTCAGTTTTTAGATTGTTGCTCCAACAAAGTAGACAGAAGACGCGACGATAACAAGAGACGCTTGACAGTAGAGAACAAAACGGAGCAGCCTGACTCGTGGGTGTCACTTAAGGATTTCAGGTCCAGGAAGCAAGCATTTAATAGAAAGGCCCTGGAAGCCAGTCCGACGAATAAAAATTCACTCAACCGAACCGTTGGGTCAACGAGTCCTGGACGCTGAAGAGCAACGCGTTAAACTGCAGAGCCGGGCGCTTCGAAAGCGTGATTCACACACGGCTAGTAGACACCCCACCGCATCCACGATACACGCACAAAAAAAACACCGTTTCCCGATGCTTGGCTCCAGCTTGATGCCGATTACCGTAACGCCCTGGAGAACGCAGTCTGCCGGAGCACCCGGTGTGTCCCTATCAGCGATACTTCATTATATTACGAGAATTCGCCAATTTCTTCACTATGATTTCGCGGCAGATAAGGGCCTGATTCACCGACCGCCGTCGCCACGGTCCTCGGGTTCTACAGCTGCGCCCTCCTCTCACTTCCTTAAGGTCGCCATGGCTGCTAGTCGTCGCTGTCACTTTTTTTCTTTATGTGCGTCGAACCGCTACTCTTTCTATGCACTTTACACCCACGTATGCTAGCATTCCTTCCTATCCTCCATAGCCGTTTCCTTTGGAAGTGCACTATGATGCGGAGAAATAATAAATTACCATATTCATACAAGAAATCAAACAGTTCTCAACAAAAGCTCGAATCAGATGTATCTTAAGTCTGATTTCCATGCAAGTTTTAAACTACTAGGGAAGCAATTAGAGCTTGTGATACTTTGCTTTAAATGAGGGGTACTAATTTCTAAATATATTTGGTAAAATTTATTGAGATTTATGGAGAGATTAGAGGGAATAGTTTAGTAGGACATATTTTTCAGTTTTCATAACGTCAAAGTACTTTGGTCCATTTTCAGTTACTTAGTGAGTTGGTTTTTGGATTGCTTGGAGGTGGCGAAGTACTTTGCACGTAGAGAGAACACGTGAAATTGCATTGAAGTTTACGTAGTGGTGGGCGATGCAGTTTTTTTCGATAATACCTTGATTAAAAAGTCTTTCGTTTGCTGTATGCAAGACCAACAAAAAATAATCCAAAGTTCATTGTATTCGTAGTACTTAAAGTACTCTCTTAGTTCGAGGTGCTATCGCTTGACGTATACCTCAAAGCTTAGCTGACTGACTAGGGTTAACTGCTGGTTGTCAATTTAAGCTTTTACTTTGGGATTTTTCTACGAGGAACAATCAATTCATCATGAAGAAGAAGGTAAGAATGGAACTAATGAGTTTTTTAGGCTTCGTGTTTTTATAGGTCGTGTTTTCTCTCTCGTCAAAGCCATTCTTTTGTGTGGCTGTCTGTTACAGTTACTCCTTCACTTTCTCCACTGTTTGTCATTTTTCATGAACCTTTTTTTTGTTTTTGCAGGTTTTGCTTATGGGAAAAAGTGGCTCAGGGAAGACGAGTATGCGTAGCATCATTTTTGCTAATTACATTGCTCGAGATACTCGTCGTTTAGGCGCTACAAGTAAGGATTTTTATTGCTGTCACAGTTAATGCTTATCACTGATGTATTTTTAATTTCACGATAGTTGACGTGGAGCATAGTCATGTCCGATTTCTGGGTAATCTGGTGCTCAACCTATGGGACTGTGGTGGACAAGAAGCTTTCATGGAAAACTATTTTGCCTCGCAGCGTGACAACATTTTTAGAAATGTTGAAGTCCTTATATATGTATTTGATGTTGAGTCAAGGGAATTAGATAAAGATATGCATTACTACCAAAGTTGCTTGGAGGCAATTTTGCAGAATAGCCGAGATGCAAAGATATTTTGTCTGATTCACAAAATGGATTTAGTACAAGAGGATCAGAGAGATTTGATATTTAGAGAACGCGAGGAGGACCTGAAGAGACTAAGTTTGCCATTAGAATGTACTTGCTTCAGGACTAGTATATGGGACGAGACATTATATAGAGCATGGTCTTCGATCGTGTATATGTTGATCCCAAATGTTAAAGAATTAGAACAAAGTTTAAATCTATTTGCCAATATCATAGACGCCGATGAGGTATTGCTCTTTGAGCGTGCAACATTCCTGGTAATAAGTCATTGTCAAAGAAGAGATCACAGAGATGTCCACCGCTTTGAAAAAGTTTCAAACATAATAAAACAATTCAAATTAAGCTGCAGTAAACTGGCAGCTCAATTTCAAAGTATGGAAGTCAGAAATACAAACTTTGCAGCTTTTATTGATATATTTACATCGAACACTTACGTGATGGTTATCATGTCTGATCCAGCTATCCGTAAGTATTCTATTCTATCAAATAAAAATTAACACATGCTGCGAGATATTTAATCAGTTTGAGATTTCAGCCTCTGCAGCAACCCTGATAAATATTCGCAATGCTAGAAAACATTTTGAAAAACTCGAACGTGCTAGTGAGAGTTCAGCATTGAGCAGATAGAAGTCGGCTCGACCCAGGCGCGTTGTCACCCGGGTCCAAACAGTAAACCACTGTTAAAAATAAGAATCCGATGTATCATAGGGTGCCAAGGATGATGCTTAAACGTGGCGCTGAATTAAACCGTGCAAGATTAAAGCATAGAATGGCAGAGACACAAAGATCATTACAGAATCTTTGTCTCTGTGCGTACGCAGCATCAATAAGTCAATGCAAGTACGTAGATGTAAAATATGAGCATCCGTGACATCAAACCTTGAAATTCCTAAGGGAACAAATCCACATATGAATTTTTCTTGTGGAAAGAAAAATATACAAAATATCCTCCCCAATCGTACAAAATGACGTGCAGTCAATCATTCAACTTGTCCCTTCGTTACGACTTTTGCACTCTTCACCTCGCACTTCTTTTTTCATGTACCAATTTAATCTATTTTATAAGAAATTGAGATAGAGTTGTATTTTCTATCAGAATTTCTAATGCCGAATATATGAATGAAATTGCCTCGACCATGAATTTATACGCGCATCTATATCTTTACATTAATTTGAGTTTCGGCCGAAGTGTACATATACTTTCCTATACATTGTCCATGTGCTTGTAATACGTAAATATTAACAATTTTTGCGAACCACCGTAAACATTATAAATAAGTCGTGTGAGTTGTGGGATCGCGTTTTCCTTTTTTTTTTCCTTTCATTTTCTGAAAACGACTAAAACGTATCGCATTGAATAACGATAACGTTTATATATGTATATAATATAATTAATCGTTAACAAATAGCGCAATAAATATTATATATATCATAGCTGATTCTATTACATGATTATTGTATATCGCCCTGCGAGATATTCTGTGGTATAACTAAATAAAATGTATTTTTTAACCATACGAATTATAAAGATACATGAAATATAATAGTTACAGATATCCAGTTATCTGTATATGTCCGTTTGTGTTTTACCGACTGAGAAATAGGTCTTTAACATTGAGTAACTCGTATATGCCACGGGTATTTCACTATCGTTTCCTGTAGACACAACACGCAGCTAGTTGATGATCTTGTCAGTGGGGCAGAATCAGTGAAAGGTCAAGTTACTGTGCTTAGAATAATGGATAGGATATTAAAGGGTGTGATGAAGTACAGAAAGTGCCATAGGGAAGGAATGGTCAAGCAGTTTCAGCAAGTTCGCGACCACCCGGAGGTAATGAAATTGGAAGGTGATCCAGAAAATGTCGAAAGTTAATGGCAATGGGTCCGTTTAGCATTTCTCCCTTTCTTATGGAAGCTGCTATGTGTTGTTGGACTAAACTGATATTAAAACATTAAAGTTAGAAAGCTGATCACCCTTAATGATGCCCCACTCAAATGGATTATTGTTTTGTCGATGGAGAATGTCCAATTGACTCCGTAGGATCAGTTTGCAAGTGATAAATAATTATTTGCAAGCAGGAGTAGGTTTCTTGGAATACTAGTTTTCCAAATGTCATGTCCTTGACCTGGTATCGATAAGAGTCTGTTTAGTTTTGAAAAAATCATTTCTTTAGGAGCAATGTGTCATTTATGTTACTTGAGTATATTCTGATTGAGGATGTGGAATGAAAAATAATAATTACATTCAAGTTTTTGGATTTTATATGTCTTTCAAATTCTTTTTTTTTATGGAATAATATAATTCTATGGTTCCTTTTATCACAGCCGAAGGCAGTGTTCTTTACCTGCATGGACTCCCGGATGATCCCAACTAGATTTACGGAAACAAACGTTGGGGACATGTTTGTGGGTATGAGAATTCACTCAGGCTCTATCACCCGCGCATTACATTCTCTCAAAAATGTTTTAACTGGATCAATTAATTTTACTGCATCATGGTTCAAACTCCTGCAGGACCCTACCATTACCAATGCCAGTTTGAATGTCATAAACCCTTTGAAAAGTATTTCCATGGTTTTATAATTTCAGTGAGGAATGCAGGAAATATTGTTCCTAATTCGCAACACTTTGTCGATGAACTCACTATGTGCGAACCAGCTGCCTTAGAACTGGGATGTGTTGTAAATGACATAAGACATATCATAGTATGTGGACACAGCGATTGCAAAGCTATGAATCTATTATATGCTCTGAGGGATGAAGAGTTTGCTTCACAGGTAAAAAGAAACGATACTCAAATATTTGTGTGGTATTAATAGACATTATAAAATTTAGGCTAACAGAAGAATATCGCCATTACGTGCATGGCTCTGTGCACATGCAAGTAGTAGTTTGGCAAAATTTCAACAATTAGAAATTACTGGATTCCACGAACCCATTCTATTTCAAGCAGAGACGCCTATGCGCAAGTTTGTCGCATACATAGATCCAGAAAATAAATTTTCCATAGAGGATAAGTTATCTCAAGTGAGTATAAACGATTAAAATCATTTAAAAGTACTCTTTATAATTTTCAAATCTTATTCCCTAATCAGATTAACACTTTGCAACAACTGCAAAATGTGGCTTCCTATGGTTTCCTAAAAAAGAGGCTGGAAAGACACGATCTGCACATTCACGCTCTCTGGTTCGATATCTACACAGGTGACATTTATTACTTTAGCCGTGCAAATAAAAGATTCGTAGAAATAAATGAACTGACGGAGACACCTCTGCTTCGTGAGATCAAAAAATATTATTCGTAATAAAAAAAAAAATATGAAGCGAGTTAAAAAAATATTCCTTATTTAAAAACAAAAATGAATCATTGTACAAAAAGCGATGAGGACCGTTGCGAGTTTCTCATTTTTTCAATTTCCACGATGTACCTGCTTCCTCAATTGCACAGAGGCAATTTATATCTAAGTATGTTCTTTTTTATCTATGTAATATAAACTATTTTTATCGACTTCCAATGCAATCAAATTGCGATCCATGCGCGAATTCCAAAATAATAAAATAATCTATCACAAAATCAAAAAGAATGCCTGCGGTATAAGATTATAATTCCGTATGTAATATTATATGTATAAATAAATTATATTTTTTATGTGGTTAATTCGTCTACATACATTCATTATCATTATCCACATCCTTGAGCTCTTCCAGCTATCACTCCACTTCACTAATTTAATAGGCAACTAAAACTCCACCAAGCGATTTTAATTATCAGTAAACATTTTCTACCGCCAATAAATGCATCGAATGTCTCAAGAGAACGAACAACAAACGAAGATTACAAATACTCAATTATTTTTCTACGCCAACTGGCATCGGTACCATAAGAAAAAAAGAAACGCCTGCCGATAGGCAAATTGAGATGCACATAATGCAAAAAGTGGAATTCCTATAGCGATTGAATAAAATGCGCCTGAGGATAGGCAACCGGAAACACATCCACAAAGTGTACGAAACAAAATCGAATGAAAGTCTCACTAAAGCCCCCGGACACCAAAAAAGCACTAACCAGTATCATTACGTAGATCGCTAAAAAGATCGACGTACTATCGATAAAATATAAAAAAAGCTTGAAAATCCAGTAGCTAAAAATTGATTAAAGATTTTACTCGTGCATAAAATGTAGGTAAATTCACAAGAAGGCTTGCTGTTGCATTGCTGCTTATTTTGCAGCAGATAAACATCTCTCTCTCTCTCTCTCTCTCTCTCTCTCTCTCTTACTCTTCTCGATAATCATTAGCCTCTCTCTCTCGCACTGGAAGCAACTATAGAAAATTGAAAATTAATAGTCCAATGGATGAACACATTGACGTTCGAGCAACTTCGTACGCGGAGCGGGTGAACTAGAGCGTGCCACTCCCGAAAGAGAAAGCAAAACAACACGAAGGCTCGCCGCTTCGACGATGTTCCGAAGCTAGGAAGCACGCGAAAATCGGTGAGCCGGTCATTTCTACGTTTCACGGTAAAAGTGAAGATGCACGCTCGGAGGAACGACGCGAGGCGTCACCATGGACGCCACCGACGCCGTTAGGATATTCCTCGAAGTGTGACGCGTGAAGGAGCCAGAAAGAGAGAAGGGGTAGGATACCTGTCACGAAGATCCTTTTCTTCCTCTTCTTCTTTTAAACCTCTTTACTTTTTCTTCGTGTCTTTTTTTCTCTCGCATTTTTTCTTTCCTTTAATTGCCCCGAGAACCGTCTGGCACACTGGCCCGAATCCTTCCGGGTCTTGCTCTATACGAAATGTCTGTGCCGGTTTGGAAGATAGGTTATAAGATCTCAAATATTTTCGGAACTGGCTCTCAATCGATACACACTGCTAGAGGAATGGATTATCGATGAGGTGAGATCTTACTGTATTAGTACATTGATGGATATATTGATAATATATCATAAAATTGGGTGTGTACGTCACAAGGAATTTCTCTTGGCTCAATAAAATTATTTTGCTTGCTCATCGTTCACTTTCATTTTAAATCAGCGCGTTCCACTTGATGGCAAACCGTGGGCATTATCTTGGCGTGAGTTATTTTTATAATTTATTCTAGACTAGAATTTTATCTGAATATTGCACCAAGATAGGTTATGTTAGGACTTTGTTGTACAGGTTCTTGATTTTACGAGGTATTCATCTTGGTTTACGGAATATGGTGAACTACTTGACTTCTTGGAGGATTAGATCCGGTTGCGAAATTCAGGTGTACCGCAGGGTGGCTTCCTACCTGGAAGAATACAATGCTAACCTGAAGCTACCTTACGTAGTTTGCGGCCAGAGGGATAAAGTCGCCGCAGTGAAAACTCACCAGGGGGTATTCAGTTAAGGATAGGACGAGGAAGTGAAAAGCGCGACTACCCTTACATCTTACACAGGAGGTAAGAGAATTGCGGGTCGCCAATATGTCAAAATTTTGGAAAAACTTTAAAAGAAAAAGACCCAAAAATATATTTCAGAGTGAAAAATACCTGTGACAATTCGGTATGCTCTTGTAAATCTTTTTCTCTTATTCCCACGAAGAATCGCAGTTCGTGTCTCTGAAGCTACTGGTTACCTGAGGAAATAAGAATTTCGATTTTTGGCTCAGTTTTACTTCATGAATCTTCAGTAACAACTTCACGTTCCAGTCTTAAGGTAGTATATTAAAATAACGTGGTCTACGCGTCCGGATAGTCGGGTTTCTTTTTTTGCTGGCAAAAACTCGGAATTAAAAGGAGAAAGCATTTTGCGCTTCGATTCGTACGGCGCGACTATTTTTCTCTTTAACATTTTATTTATATATATTTCAGCTTCGCCGTAATGCCGAGCCCACAACGTCACTCAGCCGTCTCCACATTGTTTCTAGGATACAACAAACTTTGGATAAGACTCTCGAGCGGTTGAGCAAATTTTGGCTTCTCGTGGTTCCCCAAGAGACAAAGATAGCAGCTTTTGTAAAAATACGGGCGTGACGAAGTGGCAATGCAGTGGCTACAGTGAGTTATGGTTGGACACACACGAGTGGCCGCGCACTCTTTTTCCTTGCCTAGCGATGCCAAAGACTTTGCTTAGGTGTCGGTGGCGAGGAGAACAAAGAGAGAGAAGGGTATTCGATGGGAATAAAAAAATTGTACGAAATCGTGACATCGTTCCCGGTAGCCAAGATAAGGGACAGAACGGTAAATATCCTAATTTATTCGTGCCAATTGATTCGCTTCGGGAGACCCTCCCCACTCTTATTCCTTCTTCCCCTCCTTCTCTTTACTCTTCTCTCACAATCGGTTATCCGTCGATTCATCCTTTTGCCGATCTGTGCCACGAGTCCTGTAGCAGCTGTGCTTAAAATAATCTCAGAGACAACGGGATGAGACTAAAGATAATTAAAATTATTAACTGACTCTGTGACAAAAAAATAACAAGATTTTACTTTTGTTTCGTTTATTTATGGTAGGCAGCATGATTGTTGTGCTACTGAAAAGAGTCACGCAATGCGAACCCGGTAGCTCGCTCTATGGATCCATAAGAAATTTGTAAGTTGAGACAGGGCCAATTCGACTTTCGAAATTGTACAAAAAAAAGGAGCCCGGCCTTTTATCGATACCCTGTCCGAGTATTTCTTTAACTTTAGATATTCTTATTCTTCTAATATTTCGATACGAATGCACTGTCACGTATAAGATAGTCACATTAGGTTAGAATAGAGAAAAAGTGGATGGTTACATATTACACGAATAATGGTAGAATGCTTTAAAAAAAAAAGAAGAAAAGAAAGATTCGTTCTATTGTTTCTTTCTTAAAAAATCTCCCGAGAAAATTCGACTGGTTTCTTGTGAATCTCATGCACGTTTATTTCTGGCGCCCATTCTCAAAACAATGTGGGCCAGCGGTTTTGGGTAAAAGTCAATTATTCTCAGCCGGGCCATACCGAGCAAAGAGCACTGAGCAAAGAAGTACGAGAGAGAGAGAAAATACGGAACGTAGCAGCGTGCAAGCGAACAAACCGGCAAGGAACACGACGACAATTTAGGTTAGAAGCGTCAAAGTCGAGCATTTGACACGAATTTCCCGCGCGCCGCTCGCATTTCAAAGAACTTCAGCGGCAGTCGCTGTAACGAGCGCTAACGATTCGTTCGATACAAGCCTTGAGGAAATGCTCGAAATTTTCAAGACACCGTTAACCTCTTCGAGTTAACAGTACAAATACGTAGTAAGTGATCAAAGAAATTTCTCATAGTGGAACGAGTCTCGATAAGAATCAGACAGATACGCCAAGTGATAAGAAAGGCACGTAAAAGAGACTAATGTCTGTCTGGATACACATACACAATTTAAGGTTACAATATAAATTTGTAAATTACCATTGGCTATGTTTTCCACCGGAGTCAAATTTAGAGATTAAACACATGTGTTGCGTATTTATATATCAGTGAACCATAAGTATTCAATGTATATCGAGTCTCCTACGATTCCGACGAAAAGTGTCATTCAAACGTATTTTATTCCAGATGGCAGTAAGGGTCGAAAATCCAGTATGGCCGCTACGAAATTTGTGGGCAACGAATATTGTGTATATCGGTTATTGGCCGTGGAATTATTAGGCAAGAATGTCCCAGCTATACCAGTGTGTCGAATGTAGCCTATTGCTCATTTTTGCTTAGGACTTACAGAACGTAGCCGCGTAATTAATGTTGCAACGGTGCAACGAACTCAACACTTGGGCCAGCGGCTCTCCTATGCTTACGTATCATAAGTATCAGTAGTGTTGTCTGTTTCCAATGTTCCTGGTCTCCAGATATAGGTAGGTATCTTGCTTACTCCTTATATATATATACATAGTATATACCGTAGAGGTTAGTGGCTAGCTGAACAAGTAAGAGAATAAGTAACGCGCTGGCCACGCGTTATACAATCGGCGAAAAATCATTGTTGTGTTTCAGCACCAATTGAATCTAGCCACGGGTTCTCTTACGTTTACTATATACTCGGAGCTAGGACACGGCTATGCTCCGGCAACGAATCAGGATGTCGAAATGGGCCCCGAGACCGGCAACTAGGAGTTATGTAAAATTGCCGCAAAACTACGCGCGACACTGCCGACAAAAAGTTAGTGGCTCGCGTCATTTCTTGGGTAGTTGACCAGATTATTCTTACAGTACGTCGAGATCGAGTTGCGCTCAGTAAACTTCTAGTATACCAATCCTACCTGCTGGTACCATTGAACTCAGGGTAACATTGTTTGGAAAATGTTACCTACTATTTTTATAAAGGCCTTGTAATGATACATTGGCAGCAGCATTGTTCATGGGATAAATTTAGTTGGAAAAATTTTTGTATTTGTACTATTTTAAGGTATCTAGAAGTTTATTGGTCATGGACCTGAGATCAAGTCATTCGTGACTTTTGTAGTACTCTGTATATATTATATATATATTTCAGTTAAGTTGTTGCAGCAACTTGTACAAAGCCAACTGTCATGATTCTGGCAAAGGTTAAGAGACTTGATTAATTCTCATGAACCATTACGTACAATTTCTATTTGATTTCAAGAAAGATCAAAGTTGCCTTGTCATATATATACTTTTTATTTTTTATCTTCAAAAATCCTCAATGAATTCAGTCTGAATGAATAAACGAATTTGACTCATCTACTTTTTTTTGTTTTCAGTACCGGAAATGAATGTCCTAAAAGCAAGGAGGAAAAAGACTCTCTCCAGAACCAAGTACATCCGTAACACGGCACGCACTCCTTCACCAGTACCATCTACCCGTACAGACTCATCTGCTTATATGTACAAGTTCAAGGAACAATGAACGTCACGATCTATAATGTACGATTTTGCCAAGTGCCGCTGTGTATTGTGGCGGCTTGTGCTACTGACCTTAAAACATACTTACCTATGTTATACTACGCGATTGCTCGCACACGACCAGTCGCTGTCTTATACGTACTTTAAGCCTGATACACAAGATGGTCAATGTAACATGATCACGCATCGCTATTTATCCATCTAAAGTAAGATTTTAGACATTTCCTATTTATTTATATATACCTAAAGCATTACCATTGTACATTTCACAAAAATTTTTGTATTCCTATCCAGGTACTTGTGCAGGATATATGCAAGATATATGGCAGATAAATATATTTACAAAGGAATTACCTTCGGGGAATTATAACGGTATGCCATGCCAGTTGATCCGGTATTTAACTATTACGTTATTGGTTAGCTTCAGGAATGCCAATTTGGAATTCGTATGATGTACTGTTTCAGAGAGGATGTAGAAAGACGCCTGGGTATCGTCATCTGGTCTAATGGCAGGGACTGGAACCTCTTGCAAATTCATTTGGCTGATCTATGATTCATGGAAGACAAGTTCGTAGTGGTGGAAACTGTTAAGTTTCTTGGATCTTGACTTTACACGTAGACGAATCGTAACGGATTCATTGGGGCAGTTAGAGGAACACGCGACTGGATCAGGATGAGCGAGACAGGTCTCTCCTGACTGGTCCTCCTTCTCCTCCTTCTCTTCTTCTCTACGAGACGCTAAGACGCTTACTCTCCATCTCGATTGGCCCACTTGGTAAACAGGACAAAACCGCCGCAAGGATTGATGCTCGACTTTTATATTATCATCGCTATGGAATTACGAGCAGAAACCGAAACCGAGTAAACGCCATGAGATTCGGCTTCATTACCGATAGACTTTGGATATTGGGATAATTGGTGCAAAACGATTGGGTTTTTCATAATTGGATAGTGTCTGGATAAAATAGCTCTAGACGGTTTAATGTACAATAGTAGCACGGAACTAAATGTACTAATCTGTAATTAAGGCTCATTCCTAAAGACTCACAAATAATCTCACGCAATGTCCTCGATTCATGATCAGTCCCCGCGAAGGGACCGCGTGATTTCCTCAACGTAGCGCAAGAACGGGCCTCGAGTAACTGTCTTGGATGTTCGGGCATTAAGCAGGGACCTTTAAAACGTTAGTAGGCGAGACGCTGAAAAGTCACGGTATAAAGGAAACCGTGCGTATATTGCTATGTATGACTTTCTTTTTTCTGTATAATTAATTTACGTGGGAATTGTATTTCCCTAGATTACAATAATTACTCAGTAGTTTTATCGATGATACATAAAATTGACAGTCACATTAAAATATCGTTGATTGGCAATCCTATAAGAATTGGCTTGCTATAAGAATCGAAGAGCAACCTATTTTTTTTCTGTTATATGCTAATGGCCTTAATAACAATTACAAAACAGAAGCCAATTATTAGTGGCGGCTACGTTTATGTAATGACGATATGCTCACCTGTGTAACGGCATCGTGAGTGGATTTTTCGCAACCGGCCAGCCACACCGATACGCTCCCGTATTCAGCCTGTCTTCCTTCCACGTCCCTGAAGCCACGAACGTCTTTTTAAAAAAACAGACTGTGCCGGAGCGACACACTCACAGCAAACGCGACGCTATTGGCCGAGTCTTTTCGCGAGGAGAAGGCGCGTCCTCACGGTACGCGAAGAGTGTGTCGGCGTGAGGTTACGTTTCCTCAGTGGAGAATGGCCGGCTGAGTAAAGGCCTTGCAAGGCCAATCCCAGACCGTACCGATTCATCTACCATTTTTTAGTTTTCTTTTTCAATTGCCACAAGATCGCTCCTTGGCTACCTCTTATTCCGTTAACGTATCAGAGAATCAAACGGTGTCTTACTGTCATTAAAGTTCTCGTATATTGACAGAAGTAACATTAGAGGTTATGTAGGCTCGTGAAGTCTTGAAATACGTATTTCGTTTTACCAAATTTACGACAGGATCGCTACCTTTTCTTGGTGGTTGCGCAGTTTTACGAAGATTCACAGGGGTCAGTAAGAAATTCGCAAAGTGCAACGGAAAGTCGTAAAAGGTAGCTGCTAGACTCAGGACGCCGAGTGATTTTTCAATGGAGATTTTACATCGGTGGCCACATCGATGCCCGCAGGTTTGCTTTCAAACGGGACCACCGTAAATTCTTGTAAGGATAAACAGCCAATGGCGATGCCTCTCGCAATTTTAAGGGAAGGAATCGACAGTGTCGAAGGGTCCCATCAGCAAGTGCGAGAATTTGACTTATTTACGACCAGGTTTTGCGGCGCAATGCACCTATCGCAATAGCGCCTGCTTGTTACTCTATTGCTTCTTGACTCTTTCTCTCTCTCTCTCTCTCTCTCTCGTTCTTCAGTACCTGAAGATTTTTCGAAGGCTTCGCAGAAGACCTTGTTACTCTATTGCTTCTTGACTCTTTCAGAATTTGACTTATTTACGACCAGGTTTTGCGGCGCAATGCACCTATCGCAATAGCGCCTGCTTGTTACTCTATTGCTTCTTGACTCTTTCTCTCTCTCTCTCTCTCTCTCTCGTTCTTCAGTACCTGAAGATTTTTCGAAGGCTTCGCAGAAGACCCAGGAAGAATATTGTGTCTCAGGGCAGAGAGTCGTCGGGTTGCGCGACGACAAAGGACCTCGAAAGTGGGTCCGTTCCTTTAGACACGCCAATAAATTCGTAAATCGTGTGGCAATCTCTAACGCGGAAGTTCTCCCTTTCTTTCTTTCTTTCCTACTTTTCTGCTTTGCTTCTTGTTTTCCTGCGGCCGTCCACTCGGTACGTGCGCATGCGTGAAAGATTCTACGGTCAAATATTTATCCCGGAAAGCGGCGGGACACGAGACCGTGAAAATTCTATACGGCAAATATTTTTACCTCTGGAACGCGGAACTGTCTCGCTCGATTTATTCCAGTTTTCAAAATCTTTACGGAAAACACGACAGGGTTCGTTGCACTTAGTCTCTATTTCTTTTTCAAAAAGATACCCTTTTGTGAAAACAGTCAACAGGGTGGTCGAGAATCTCGTAGATCAAAGTTATAACAACGGCAGAGCCAATTCGAGAGAGGCCAATTTAGTGAGGGATTCGGACGAACGATACGTCTGTCTTCGTCTTACACGCGTAACTACGCATAAGACCCTCTCTCTCGCACTCGCACAAGGTATAGAAAGTTACAAAAATTCTAAGGCACATATACCCTTTACCGATCGGAGCATCGAATCGATGACTTATCGACCACGTTGAAATTCTAACCTTAATTTTCATGTCCTCACAAAGACTTTTTTGGGACAGTTATCCGACGATGATTTACAAATACAGACATCGTGTACTTCGGTAAAATTGGAATCATCGATTCGATGACCAAGTAGTCTAACCTAGAAATTTTATAGTTTGCGCCTTGAGAAAATGGCCGCAGATTTAATTGTAATTCTGACTTCCTGCCTATGGTATGTATACAATAAGCGTTAATTGTTTCCTTATGATTTCTGCTTATTGATCATCAGGAAAATCCATGGCAATTTCCTGCGTTGCATTTTCTATATTTTTTTCTTTCAATTTTTTTCAAGAACTCTTATTTACAATTTATAGTACAACGTGTATGGGTGCATCGGCACACGACGGGCCTTACGTGATTTACGATGAGCACACGCACAGTTTATAACCTTTTAGAAAATTCAGAAAATATATCATCTGGATGCGTAACAGGAAGTAAGAAGAAGCATCTGCGTGCCACGAGTCAGACTCTCTTGTCACGAGAGTGAACAAAGACTATGGGTAAATATTTGTCGAAAACGTGAAACACGAGGCATTGTTATAGAAAATGTAAAAGCGTGTCTTTACGTCAAAAGTGAAATAAACACGTGAATTTGTAGTAAATTTCCAAAATTCTCTAGGTCACCGTGTATATAGATATATATTTCTAAGTGGATTGTATCTACATAACGTCACCTCCTGTGCCACACATGTTTTTCGGCACGCTTTACTCAAGCCGTAAGAGGGCCCACCACGATATGGGCCAGTGGGGCCTCACTGACTTCTTCATCTATACACCTACCACTGTACCTATACCTACCAGTACCTTTTACTCGTGACTCTTTAACTATGGAGAAGGCAACCGCTACACGGGAAAATTCAGACTAACCGGATCTACCTCATTAAAAAATATATATATGGTGAGAGAATATATAGTAATTATATATAAAAAAATATTTTTACCTAGAATATAAAAAAAAAATTTGTTACCCTTCAAGGATCTTCCGGACTGACCGCACTTACTGTGTTAACCGTCACTAGGCTACCGTGACAGGATGCTTGGCCTGAATGTCCTGGGTACCAGGACGAAGAACCAGGACTGTGAACGAGGCAGAAGGACTATGTCAATATTGCTTATAAAGTCAAAAATTGTGAGCGAGCATTTATTGACAGCAATAAAAGCGCAGAGGCAATCGCGTTGTCCTAACGGTCTGACGAAGTACGGCTGTAGCTTGGGTCCGGTCGATATTCAAGGGTCACTGGTAAGTCCCCATTGGGCCTTGAGAAAGGAGCTCATAAATTTGACGCGGGCCCACCTTCAAGAACTTGGTGTCAAAATATTTAAGTCCCAGGATCCTCGTCGGTTTCTATACTTCAAAGGACTTATGTGAATTTAACAGGCCGCATTAAATGGGCCCTATTTTCTATTAACCTTCTATATTGAAATTCTATTTGATACGACCTGACGGACGTCGCTCATGCGGAATTGCACGACGTCCTGGAGTCGAAGGATATCCTGATAATAAAATTATTTCTAGCTGTCACGATCTCGGGCTACCAGCAGTTCCCAACTCTCTGGCTTAATGATTATGAGGTGGTACCACCAGCCGCAACAATGAAAGTGTAACCGAGTTGATGATCAAAAGGGGGGCCTCTTCCCTCCCCTCTTTTTCCTCCTTATTCCTCTTAGTTTACGCGCTGTTCCTCGAAACAGAATTATAACGATGAGTCTAAGGTACCATGACTTTTGATTAATTGAAAGTTGGATTAAACAAAAAAAGAATGGAGAGATATGATAATTCATGAAAATCCAAATTTTTCTGAATCTGCTATTTTTTTTATTTTTATTTTTCTCTCACCGAATATGGGCCCTAGGGATTTATTTGGTAAAGTTAGTTACCTGAGTTAGTACTGAAAAAAAAAGTCCCAAACGAATATTGCCGCAATCGGCCCACTGCCTTCGAACGGTACCTACACTTTTTTTTTTTAACGTTCACCCTGAATTTTAACCCTTTTTCTTTAAGAGGCAAGTTTACGTAAATCCCAAAATTTCAAGGACTCAATACTTCGGAGTTAACGGCATTGGCCGTGCATTGCAAGCTGACAGAATCCTTTTTTTTTTATCTCGCTCTCCGTACCGTTTTATTTTTTTCATCTTTGCTTCGTCCTTTCTTCCTTTTTTTGACACCGAACCGACTGGCACGCATTCCCAAACTAACGGAACATAGGATAGCAGGACAAACGAAAAGCATACCTAACTTTTTGATCTTTCCAAAAAAAAAGCTAACCGTCATTTTCAAACTAACAGATATAGTCAATTTTCAAAATCCAATTTTCCGTACCATCTCAGCATCGTCTACAATCCGTTTAAATCGTCACGTGGTTTGTTATAGACGTAATAAAAGTTTTTTTTTTTCTGAAACATTACATAACATTTTAACGAGTAACCTAAAACCAAGATTAGAATCATCCTTAGGATTTCTCCGATTCTTAAATCTTGCTAGAAAGAATAAAAAAAAAATTGGTAGCACTTAAAATCACACGAGTACCAACATATCCTACAATAATAAAATGCGAATCCATCATCTTTATTCATTCGTTATTTGCAATGCTCACAGCACGAACGTCGAACAGCTGCGATAAAAGAGCATGACGAGGTATGTGCTGAAAGCGTATGAACATCCCTTTACCAAAGACTATGCGAGGGATCGAGACTATCCAAAGTAAGTGAACGGTGGCGCCATAAACGGCATTCTACATAAATGTCTATAGTCACGTCCGTATATAAAAGTATCCACGCTAGATACACGTAAGTAAATCGAATTAGCCCAATAGAACGTCAGAGTATAAACCGTGAAGTTAGACATAACCGAATTACGAAATTTTTCAATTAGTCTCAACAGCGAAGCCTTATAAACCGGTGAAATAAATTCCTTAACGGTTAGAGACACGGGATGGCAATAGACAATGGCGAGTGCGCGAGTAATACGGTTAGCCATAGCAGTGTCTGGTGTAAACGTGGATGGCCAAACGTCACGGGAGCCAACAGAGATAAAAGTAATGTCCAACAGTCATAGTTTAACGGATATACGAGTCAACATTCCCTCCTGCTGTAGCAACTACCAAATCTTTGGAATCGAAGTGTGCCCGTCCATAGACATTACGAAATTTGTGGAAAGTGTCGATTCGCTCGAATCGTCGAAAGGGTCATTCGATATCGATCTACGATAATGGAATCCGATTGGTCAGTGATACAGCCGGTTAAATAAATTTTCCTAAATAATTTTACTAGTTACATCGCTGTAAATAATTTAAACTAAAATGACGAGAGACACGGTTAGATGATATAATCCAATATTTAATGCATTTGGATGGGTCTTAGGAAGGGATGATTTCACCCTGATCCAGGGTGTCCAAGAAGAGGTGACTTCGGTGGAGGTGGTACAAGTGACGGGTTTGGAGGTGGTCTGAGGTTGCTGGAGGTGGTGAAGGTCTCTGGAGGTGGCGATGGCGAAGCGGAGAAGGGGGATAATGGAGAGGGGAGGGGGGCCAGGCTGTCCGTCCGTACAGAGCGTGGCACCGAGTAGGGGCCCCTGCCCGTTCGAACCTGGTAAGGCCCCTCACAGTAAGGGCCCACAGGCCATCCAGTTCGCTTCTTCGCCTACTTTTAGAAATTAGTCGCATTTCCCCGGCGGTAGGCGAGACGCGCTCCACGTCGATCACGAGGTAAAAAGGAGGCATGCCGCAGCAACCGGGTTCGCGAGGATACAGCGACGTTATACGTTTTGGTTATATTTTTCTTTTAAATATATTCGTATTTTATGTGTAAGCCGCACGTGCGAGGATAGGCTGAATTTGTCTGGGGCTAAAAGAAAATATATTTTTTTTTTAAATACATATAAATTTATAACGTGTTAATCGTGTTTGAGTTTTCTTCACTGCGCTTCCTGTTCTTCCTCTACTTACTCGTTTCCTCTTATTGTACACAAGAGAAATAGAGAGAGAGAGAGAGATAGAAGTGCGTGACAATCAAGACATCAGGAAGATATATAAAGTTCCAGGATTGCCTTCAACGTATAGGACCAGTGCTTTGATTGGGAAGAAAATTACAAAAAAAAAAGAACGTAAATAAAAAGTTGTATACACATACATTGAATTTTTGACCCATGACGACCATCGACAGACGGCAAATGAAAACTTGGAGAAATTGTGCGAGGACTATCGCCAAGTATTCAAGAAAGAATTCTTTATCCAGCAGTCGTATTTCATGATTGGAGCGCGTCCCGGCACCGGGATCATCTACGACACGGTTACCCGAGTGTACATGGGACGTTTCGCGTAGTACTACAAGAGTCAAAGGAAGACGCAGGAACAACGTAAAAAAAATAAATTCATACAGTAAAACAAATACTGTCAAAGAGATTGATTAGCAACGTCTCTTGTATCCGTGCAAATTGGTTCAGTCGGTTGTGACAAGACCGATTGACAAGCAGGAAGAACGAAGAATCAACGACAGCCCGTAGTACACTGCGCAACAGAAAAGGACACTGTTTATTTGGTGGACAAGACGGACTCGACCATAGTGCAGATTTTATTTATTGTTACCTTCGTGCAAGTTCGTATGTGCATTCGAGAAGAAAAACAACAAGGCGGTGATCAAGTGTTCCGTTGTGGATAGATATATACGAGAAGGTCCCGCGGACAACAACAATACCACTCTGGATACCACGTTGCTCATATGTAAGTCTATATGTCTATATATAAAATAATTATGACATTTATTATTGCTGATCCCTTTTATTTATAACATATACGACTTGTCACTTATTATCGATACGTTTTCTCTTTATCGATAAACTCTGGACTTTAATTGGCTCACGGACATTTTGTGGAATAGACTTTCGTTTCTTAGGTTAAACGACTGCTGCGATCAGTCGCTGTTTTATTTGTTTATCGTGGCAGTCAAATCGAGAACTATTTATTAAAAGACCTTTGTTAAATATATTTGGAACTATGTATTTGTACCTTGCACTAAAACCTAACAGTAACGGGTGTACTTTTAAAGCGTATCATAAAAACTCCAATGGATTTTGAAAGTCTTTTCAAGCGAAGCTTCAAGTTTAATGGTATACAGGAAGTGACCAATATGGATTATGTTTTTTTTTCCCATAAACGTGACTGAAGGATTTTTTTAGAATTTTTCGTATCAATTTTTTTACGAGTTTTCGAAATTTCATTATCGACGAAACAATACGGGGGATGAGCGTCGTTGGTAAAGTCAATCTGTCAGTGTAGACACGTGGGATACTGGGAAAGCTCTAAGAGAGGAGTGTTCGGTGAAATTCTTTTTTACCTACAGTAAAAGTACCAGCAGGACTGTCATTACTCTTTAATGACAGTATCACATATAATTTCAAGGACGATATACGAGCTACTCCCGTCCACGTCCCATAAACGTCCCGAGGAAGTCGATAGAGTAGGGATTCGAAATTCTGCCGGTTACTCGCGACTACGTGATTCTTTGACATTTAAGTAGCGAAACAGCCATTAGGTATTCGGGAACTGACAGAGGCTGCCGACTTTGCGGTGAAATTTCTCCTTGCGCGTAGTAACTGCCTTTATAGTGGGACTGGTAGTAGGTAGGGGTGCATTGGG